>NW_025062776.1:0-38864 GCF_018153295.1 Drosophila grimshawi | reverse complement strand
ATATAAAAGGGCTTCATAATGTTGAAAGAAATTCTAACTTCTGACAATTATTGGCGAAGATACATCCGTTTGAATTTGGAAACAGAAACTTAAAACGTCGATTTCATAAAGTAACTCCGAGACTACATATTTTCAGCTTTTGATGCACAGTCAAAATATATAAAAAGAGACTTCATAATAGGTGAAGAAATTCTAACTTCTGACAATTATTGGCGAAGATACATCCGTTTGAATTTGGAAACAGAAACTTAAAACGTCAATTTCTCGAAATGACTTCGAGACTACATATTTTCAGCTTTTGATGCAGAGTCAAAATCGTACTCGTACACAAAAAGGGCTTCATGATGGTGAAAGAAATTCTAACTTCTGACAATTATTGGCGAAGATACATCCGTTTGAATTTGGAAACAGAAACTTAAAACGTCAATTTCTCGAAATGACTTCGAAACTCCATATTTTTCAGCTTTTGAAGCAGAGTCAAAATATATAAAAAGGGCTTCATAATGTTGAAAGAAATTCTAACTTTTGACAATTATTGGCGAAGATACATCCATTTGAATTTGGAAACAGAAACTTAAAACGTCGATTTCTCGAAATGACTTCCGAGACTACATATTTTCAGCTTTTGATGCACAGTCAAAATATATAAAAAGGGCTTCATAATGTTGAAAGAAATTCTAACTTCTGACAATTATTGGCGAAGATACATCCGTTTGATTTTTTGAAACAGAAACTTAAAACGTCAATTTCCTCGAAATGACTTCGAGACTACATATTTTCAGCTTTTGATGCAGAATCAAAATATATAAAAAGGGCTTCATAATGTTGAAAGAAATTCTAACTTCTGACAATTATTGGCGAAGATACATCCGTTTGAATTTGGAAACAGAAACTTAAAACGTCGATTTCTCGAAATGACTTCAAGACTACATATTTTCAGCTTTTTGATGCAGAATCAAAATATATAAAAAGGGCTTCCTAATGTTGAAAGAATTAAACTGCTGACAATTATTGGCGAAGATACATCCGTTTGAATTTGGAAACCCCGAATCTTATAACGTCAATTTCTCGAAATGACTTCGCGACTACATATTTTCAGCTTTTGATGCAGAGTCAAAATATATAAAAAGGGCTTCATAATGTTGAAAGAAATTCTGACTTCTGCCAATTATTGGCGAAGATACATCCGTTTGAATTTGGAAACCGAAACTTAAAACGTCAGTTTCTCGAACTCGAGCTTCGAGACTACATATTTTTCAGCTTTTGATGCAGAATCAAAATATATAAAAAGGGCTTCATAATGTTGAAAGAAATTCTAACTTCTGACAATTATTGGCGAAGATACATCCGTTTGAATTTGGAAACAGAAACTTAAAACGTCGATTTCTCGAAATGACTTCGAGACTACATATTTTCAGCTTTTTGATGCACAGTCAAAATATATAAAAAGGGCTTCATAATGTTGAAAGAAATTCTAACTTCTGACAATTATTGGCGAAGATACATCCGTTTGAATTTGGAAAAATAAACTTAAAACGCCAATATCTCGAAATGACTTCGCGACTACATATTTTCAGCTTTTGATGCAGAATCAAAATATATAAAAAGGGCTTCATAATGTTGAAAGAAATTCTAACTTCTGACAATTATTGGCGAAGATACATCCGTTTGAATTTGGAAACAGAAACTTGAAACGTCGATTTCTCGAAATGACTTCGAGACTACATATTTTCAGCTTTTGATGCACAGTCAAAATATATAAAAAGGGCTTCATAATGTTGAAAGAAATTCTAACTTCTGACAATTATTGGCGAAGATACATCCGTTTGAATTTGGAAACAGAAACTTAAAACGTCAATTTCTCGAAATGACTTCGAGACTACATATTTTCAGCTTTTGATGCACAGTCAAAATATATAAAAAGGGCTTCATAATGGTGAAAGAAATTCTAACTTCTGACAATTATTGGCGAAGATACATCCGTTTGAATTTGGAAACAGAAACTTAAAACGTCAATTTCTCGAAATGACTTCGAGACTACATATTTTCAGCTTTTGATGCAGAGTCAAAATACTCGTATACAAAAAGGGCTTCATGATGGTGAAAGAAATTCTAACTTCTGACAATTATTGGCGAAGATACATCCGTTTGAATTTGGAAACAGAAACTTAAAACGTCAATTTCTCGAAATGACTTCGAGACTACATATTTTCAGCTTTTGAAGCAGAGTCAAAATATATAAAAAGGGCTTCATAATGTTGAAAGAAATTCTAACTTTTGACAATTATTGGCGAAGATACATCCGTTTGAATTTGGAAACAGAAACTTAAAACGTCGATTTCTCGAAATGACTTCGAGACTACATATTTTCAGCTTTTGATGCACAGTCAAAATATATAAAAAGGGCTTCATAATGTTGAAAGAAATTCTAACTTCTGACAATTATTGGCGAAGATACATCCGTTTGAATTTTGAAACAGAAACTTAAAACGTCAATTTCTCGAAATGACTTCGAGACTACATATTTTCAGCTTTTGATGCAGAATCAAAATATATAAAAAGGGCTTCATAATGTTGAAAGAAATTCTAACTTCTGACAATTATTGGCGAAGATACATCCGTTTGAATTTGGAAACAGAAACTTAAAACGTCGATTTCTCGAAATGACTTCAAGACTACATATTTTCAGCTTTTGATGCAGAATCAAAATATATAAAAAGGGCTTCATAATGTTGAAAGAAATTCTAACTGCTGACAATTATTGGCGAAGATACATCCGTTTGAATTTGGAAACCGAATCTTATAACGTCAATTTCTCGAAATGACTTCGCGACTACATATTTTCAGCTTTTGATGCAGAGTCAAAATATATAAAAAGGGCTTCATAATGTTGAAAGAAATTCTAACTTCTGCCAATTATTGGCGAAGATACATCCGTTTGAATTTGGAAACCGAAACTTAAAACGTCAATTTCTCGAAATGACTTCGAGACTACATATTTTCAGCTTTTGATGCAGAGTCAAAATATATAAAAAGGGCTTCATAATGTTGAAAGAAATTCTAACTTCTGACAATTATTGGCGAAGATACATCCGTTTGAATTTGGAAAAAGAAACTTAAAACGCCAATTTCTCGAAATGACTTCGCGACTACATATTTTTAGCTTTTGATGCAGAGTCAAAATATATAAAAAGGGCTTCATAATGTTGAAAGAAATTCTAACTTCTGACAATTATTGGCGAAGATACATCCGTTTGAATTTGGAAACAGAAACTTAAAACGTCAATTACTCGAAATGACTTCGAGACTACATATTTTCAGCTTTTGATGCAGAATCAAAATATATAAAAAGGGCTTCATAATGTTGAAAGAAATTCTAACTTCTGACAATTATTGGCGAAGATACATCCGTTTGAATTTGGAAACAGAAACTTAAAACGTCAATTTCTCGAAATGACTTCGAGACTACATATTTTCAGCTTTTGATGCAGAGTCAAAATATATAAAAAGGGCTTCATAATGTTGAAAGAAATTCTAACTTCTGACAATTATTGGCGAAGATACATCCGTTTGAATTTGGAAACAGAAACTTAAAACGTCAATTTCTCGAAATGACTTCGAGACTACATATTTTCAGCTTTTGATGCACAGTCAAAATATATAAAAAGGGCTTCATAATGTTGAAAGAAATTCTAACTTCTGACAATTATTGGCGAAGATACATCCGTTTGAATTTGGAAACAGAAACTTAAAACGTCGATTTCTCGAAATGACTTCGAGACTACATATTTTCAGCTTTTGATGCACAGTCAAAATATATAAAAAGGGCTTCATAATGGTGAAAGAAATTCTAACTTCTGACAATTATTGGCGAAGATACATCCGTTTGAATTTGGAAACAGAAACTTAAAACGTCAATTTCTCGAAATGACTTCGAGACTACATATTTTCAGCTTTTGATGCAGAGTCAAAATACTCGTATACAAAAAGGGCTTCATAATGGTGAAAGAAATTCTAACTTCTGACAATTATTGGCGAAGATACATCCGTTTGAATTTGGAAACAGAAACTTAAAACGTCAATTTCTCGAAATGACTTCGAGACTACATATTTTCAGCTTTTGATGCAGAATCAAAATATATAAAAAGGGCTTCATAATGTTGAAAGAAATTCTAACTTCTGACAATTATTGGCGAAGATACATCCGTTTGAATTTGGAAACAGAAACTTAAAACGTCGATTTCTCGAAATGACTTCAAGACTACATATTTTCAGCTTTTGATGCAGAATCAAAATATATAAAAAGGGCTTCATAATGTTGAAAGAAATTCTAACTGCTGACAATTATTGGCGAAGATACATCCGTTTGAATTTGGAAACCGAATCTTATAACGTCAATTTCTCGAAATGACTTCGCGACTACATATTTTCAGCTTTTGATGCAGAGTCAAAATATATAAAAAGGGCTTCATAATGTTGAAAGAAATTCTGACTTCTGCCAATTATTGGCGAAGATACATCCGTTTGAATTTGGAAACCGAAACTTAAAACGTCAATTTCTCGAAATGACTTCGAGACTACATATTTTCAGCTTTTGATGCAGAGTCAAAATATATAAAAAGGGCTTCATAATGTTGAAAGAAATTCTAACTTCTGACAATTATTGGCGAAGATACATCCGTTTGAATTTGGAAACAGAAACTTAAAACGTCGATTTCTCGAAATGACTTCGAGACTACATATTTTCAGCTTTTGATGCACAGTCAAAATATATAAAAAGGGCTTCATAATGTTGAAAGAAATTCTAACTTCTGACAATTATTGGCGAAGATACATCCGTTTGAATTTGGGAAAAGAAACTTAAAACGCCAATATCTCGAAATGACTTCGCGACTACATATTTTCAGCTTTTGATGCAGAATCAAAATATATAAAAAGGGCTTCATAATGTTGAAAGAAATTCTAACTTCTGACAATTATTGGCGAAGATACATCCGTTTGAATTTGGAAACAGAAACTTAAAACGTCGATTTCTCGAAATGACTTCGAGACTACATATTTTCAGCTTTTGATGCACAGTCAAAATATATAAAAAGGGCTTCATAATGTTGAAAGAAATTCTAACTTCTGACAATTATTAGCGAAGATACATCCGTTTGAATTTTGAAACAGAAACTTAAAACGTCAATTTCTCGAAATGACTTCGAGACTACATATTTTCAGCTTTTGATGCAGAATCAAAATATATAAAAAGGGCTTCATAATGTTGAAAGAAATTCTAACTTCTGACAATTATTGGCGAAGATACATCCGTTTGAATTTGGAAACAGAAACTTAAAACGTCGATTTCTCGAAATGACTTCGAGACTACATATTTTCAGCTTTTGATGCACAGTCAAAATATATAAAAAGGGCTTCATAATGTTGAAAGAAATTCTAACTTCTGACAATTATTGGCGAAGATACATCCGTTTGAATTTGGAAACAGAAACTTAAAACGTCAATTTCTCGAAATGACTTCGAGACTACATATTTTCAGCTTTTGATGCACAGTCAAAATATATAAAAAGGGCTTCATAATGTTGAAAGAAATTCTAACTTCTGACAATTATTGGCGAAGATACATCCGTTTGAATTTGGAAACAGAAACTTCAAACGTCGATTTCTCGAAATGACTTCGAGACTACATATTTTCAGCTTTTGATGCACAGTCAAAATATATAAAAAGGGCTTCATAATGTTGAAAGAAATTCTAACTTCTGACAATTATTGGCGAAGATACATCCGTTTGAATTTGGAAACAGAAACTTAAAACGTCGATTTCTCGAAATGACTTCAAGACTACATATTTTCAGCTTTTGATGCACAATCAAAATATATAAAAAGGGCTTCATAATGTTGAAAGAAATTCTAACTTCTGACAATTATTGGCGAAGATACATCCGTTTGAATTTGGAAACAGAAACTTAAAACGTCAATTTCTCGAAATGACTTCGAAACTACATATTTTCCGCTTTTGATGCACAGTCAAAATATATAAAAAGGGCTTCATAATGTTGAAAGAAATTCTAACTTCTGCCAATTATTGGCGAAGATACATCCGTTTGAATTTGGAAACAGAAACTTAAAACGTCAATTTCTCGAAATGACTTCGAGACTACATATTTTCAGCTTTTGATGCACAGTCAAAATATATAAAAAGGGCTTCATAATGTTGAAAGAAATTCTAACTTCTGACAATTATTGGCGAAGATACATCCGTTTGAATTTGGAAACAGAAACTTAAAACGTCACTTTCTCGAAATGACTTCGAAACTACATATTTTCCGCTTTTGATGCACAGTCAAAATATATAAAAAGGGCTTCATAATGTTGAAAGAAATTCTAACTTCTGACAATTATTGGCGAAGATACATCCGTTTGAATTTGGAAATAGAAACTTAAAACGTCGATTTCTCGAAATGACTTCGAGACTACATATTTTCAGCTTTTGATGCACAGTCAAAATATATAAAAAGGGCTTCATAATGGTGAAAGAAATTCTAACTTCTGACAATTATTGGCGAAGATACATCCGTTTGAATTTGGAAACAGAAACTTAAAACGTCAATTTCTCGAAATGACTTCGAGACTACATATTTTCAGCTTTTGATGCAGAGTCAAAATATATAAAAAGGGCTTCATGATGGTGAAAGAAATTCTAACTTCTGACAATTATTGGCGAAGATACATCCGTTTGAATTTGGAAACCGAAACTTAAAACGTCAATTTCTCGAAATGACTTCGAAACTCCATATTTTCAGCTTTTGAAGCAGAGTCAAAATATATAAAAAGGGCTTCATAATGTTGAAAGGAATTCTAACTTTTGACAATTATTGGCGAAGATACATCCATTTGAATTTGGAAACCGAAACTTAAAACGTCGATTTCTCGAAATGACTTCGAGACTACATATTTTCAGCTTTTGATGCACAGTCAAAATATATAAAAAGGGCTTCATAATGTTGAAAGAAATTCTAACTTCTGACAATTATTGGCGAAGATACATCCGTTTGAATTTGGAAACAGAAACTTAAAACGTCAATTTCTCGAAATGACTTCGAGACTACATATTTTCAGCTTTTGATGCAGAATCAAAATATATAAAAAGGGCTTCATAATGTTGAAAGAAATTCTAACTTCTGACAATTATTGGCGAAGATACATCCGTTTGAATTTGGAAACAGAAACTTAAAACGTCGATTTCTCGAAATGACTTCGAGACTACATATTTTCAGCTTTTGAAGCAGAGTCAAAATATATAAAAAGGGCTTCATAATGTTGAAAGAAATTCTAACTTCTAACAATTATTGGCGAAGATACATCCGTTTGAATTTGGAAACCGAATCTTATAACGTCAATTTCTCGAAATGACTTCGCGACTACATATTTTCAGCTTTTGATGCAGAGTCAAAATATATAAAAAGGGCTTCATAATGTTGAAAGAAATTCTGACTTCTGCCAATTATTGGCGAAGATACATCCGTTTGAATTTGGAAACCGAAATTTAAAACGTCGATTTCTCGAAATGACTTCGAGACTACATATTTTCAGCTTTTGATGCAGAGTCAAAATATATAAAAAGGGCTTCATAATGTTGAAAGAAATTCTAACTTCTGACAATTATTGGCGAAGATACATCCGTTTGAATTTGGGAAAATAAACTTAAAACGCCAATATCTCGAAATGACTTCGAGACTACATATTTTCAGCTTTTGATGCAGAATCAAAATATATAAAAAGGGCTTCATAATGTTGAAAGAAATTCTAACTTCTGACAATTATTGGCGAAGATACATCCGTTTGAATTTGGAAACAGAAACTTAAAACGTCGATTACTCGAAATGACTTCGAGACTACATATTTTCAGCTTTTGATGCACAGTCAAAATATATGAAAAGGGCTTCATAATGTTGAAAGAAATTCTAACTTCTGACAATTATTAGCGAAGATACATCCGTTTGAATTTTGAAACAGAAACTTAAAACGTCAATTTCTCGAAATGACTTCGAGACTACATATTTTCAGCTTTTGATGCAGAATCAAAATATATAAAAAGGGCTTCATAATGTTGAAAGAAATTCTAACTTCTGACAATTATTGGCGAAGATACATCCGTTTGAATTTGGAAACAGAAACTTAAAACGTCGATTTCTCGAAATGACTTCGAGACTACATATTTTCAGCTTTTGATGCACAGTCAAAATATATAAAAAGGGCTTCATAATGTTGAAAGAAATTCTAACTTCTGACAATTATTGGCGAAGATACATCCGTTTGAATTTGGAAACAGAAACTTAAAACGTCAATTTCTTGAAATGACTTCGAAACTACATATTTTCCGCTTTTGATGCACAGTCAAAATATATAAAAAGGGCTTCATAATGTTGAAAGAAATTCTAACTTCTGACAATTATTGGCGAAGATACATCCGTTTGAATTTGGAAACAGAAACTTCAAACGTCGATTTCTCGAAATGACTTCGAGACTACATATTTTCAGCTTTTGATGCACAGTCAAAATATATAAAAAGGGCTTCATAATGTTGAAAGAAATTCTAACTTCTGACAATTATTGGCGAAGATACTCCGTTTGAATTTGGAAACAGAAACTTAAAATGTCGATTTCTCGAAATGACTTCAAGACTACATATTTTCAGCTTTCGTTGCAGAATCAAAATATATAAAAAGGGCTTCATAATGTTGAAAGAAATTCTAACTTCTGACAATTATTGGCGAAGATACATCCGTTTGAATTTGGAAACAGAAACTTAAAACGTCGATTTCTCGAAATGACTTCGAGACTACATATTTTCAGCTTTTGATGCACAGTCAAAATATATAAAAAGGGCTTCATAATGTTGAAAGAAATTCTAACTTCTGACAATTATTGGCGAAGATACATCCGTTTGAATTTGGGAAAATAAACTTAAAACGCCAATATCTCGAAATGACTTCGCGACTACATATTTTCAGCTTTTGATGCAGAATCAAAATATATAAAAAGGGCTTCATAATGTTGAAAGAAATTCTAACTTCTGACAATTATTGGCGAAGATACATCCGTTTGAATTTGGAAACAGAAACTTAAAACGTCGATTACTCGAAATGACTTCGAGACTACATATTTTCAGCTTTTGATGCACAGTCAAAATATATAAAAAGGGCTTCATAATGTTGAAAGAAATTCTAACTTCTGACAATTATTAGCGAAGATACATCCGTTTGAATTTTGAAACAGAAACTTAAAACGTCAATTTCTCGAAATGACTTCGAGACTACATATTTTCAGCTTTTGATGCAGAATCAAAATATATAAAAAGGGCTTCATAATGTTGAAAGAAATTCTAACTTCTGACAATTATTGGCGAAGATACATCCGTTTGAATTTGGAAACAGAAACTTAATACGTCGATTTCTCGAAATGACTTCGAGACTACATATTTTCAGCTTTTGATGCACAGTCAAAATATATAAAAAGGGCTTCATAATGTTGAAAGAAATTCTAACTTCTGACAATTATTGGCGAAGATACATCCGTTTGAATTTGGAAACAGAAACTTAAAACGTCAATTTCTTGAAATGACTTCGAAACTACATATTTTCCGCTTTTGATGCACAGTCAAAATATATAAAAAGGGCTTCATAATGTTGAAAGAAATTCTAACTTCTGACAATTATTGGCGAAGATACATCCGTTTGAATTTGGAAACAGAAACTTAAAACGTCAATTTCTCGAAATGACTTCGAGACTACATATTTTCAGCTTTTGATGCAGAATCAAAATATATAAAAAAGGGCTTCATAATGTTGAAAGAAATTCTAACTTCTGACAATTATTGGCGAAGATACATCCGTTTGAATTTGGAAACAGAAACTTAAAACGTCAATTTCTCGGAATGACTTCAAGACTACATATTTTCAGCTTTTGTTGCAGAGTCAAAATATATAAAAAGGGCTTCATAATGTTGAAAGAAATTCTAACTTCTGACAATTATTGGCGAAGATACATCCGTTTGAATTTGGAAACAGAAACTTAAAACGTCAATTTCTTGAAATGACTTCGAAACTACATATTTTCAGCTTTTGATGCAGAGTCAAAATATATAAAAAGGGCTTCATAATGTTGAAAGAAATTCTAACTTCTGACAATTATTGGCGAAGATACATCCGTTTGAATTTGGAAACAGAAACTTAAAACGTCAATTTCTCGAAATGACTTCGAGACTACATATTTTCAGCTTTTGATGCACAGTCAAAATATATAAAAAGGGCTTCATAATGTTGAAAGAAATTCTAACTTCTGACAATTATTGGCGAAGATACATCCGTTTGAATTTGGAAACAGAAACTTAAACCGTCACTTTCTCGAAATGACTTCGAAACTACATATTTTCCGCTTTTGATGCACAGTCAAAATATATAAAAAGGGCTTCATAATGTTGAAAGAAATTCTAACTTCTGACAATTATTGGCGAAGATACATCCGTTTGAATTTGGAAATAGAAACTTAAAACGTCGATTTCTCGAAATGACTTCGAGACTACATATTTTCAGCTTTTGATGCACAGTCAAAATATATAAAAAGGGCTTCATAATGTTGAAAGAAATTCTAACTTCTGACAATTATTGGCGAAGATACATCCGTTTGAATTTGGAAACAGAAACTTAAAACGTCAATTTCTCGAAATGACTTCGAGACTACATATTTTCAGCTTTTGATGCACAGTCAAAATATATAAAAAGGGCTTCATAATGTTGAAAGAATTCTAACTTCTGACAATTATTGGCGAAGATACATCCGTTTGAATTTGGAAACAGAAACTTAAAACGTCAATTTCTCGAAATGACTTCGAAACTCCATATTTTCAGCTTTTGAAGCAGAGTCAAAATATATAAAAAGGGCTTCATAATGTTGAAAGAAATTCTAACTTTTGACAATTATTGGCGAAGATACATCCATTTGAATTTGGAAACAGAAACTTAAAACGTCGATTTCTCGAAATGACTTCGAGACTACATATTTTCAGCTTTTGATGCACAGTCAAAATATATAAAAAGGGCCTCATAATGTTGAAAGAAATTCTAACTTCTGACAATTATTGGCGAAGATACATCCGTTTGAATTTTGAAACAGAAACTTAAAACGTCAATTTCTCGAAATGACTTCGAGACTACATATTTTCAGCTTTTGATGCAGAATCAAAATATATAAAAAGGGCTTCATAATGTTGAAAGAAATTCTAACTTCTGACAATTATTGGCGAAGATACATCCGTTTGAATTTGGAAACAGAAACTTAAAACGTCGATTTCTCGAAATGACTTCAAGACTACATATTTTCAGCTTTTGATGCAGAATCAAAATATATAAAAAGGGCTTCATAATGTTGAAAGAAATTCTAACTGCTGACAATTATTGGCGAAGATACATCCGTTTGAATTTGGAAACCGAATCTTATAACGTCAATTTCTCGAAATGACTTCGCGACTACATATTTTCAGCTTTTGATGCACAGTCAAAATATATAAAAAGGGCTTCATAATGTTGAAAGAAATTCTGACTTCTGCCAATTATTGGCGAAGATACATCCGTTTGAATTTGGAAACCGAAACTTAAAACGTCGATTTCTCGAAATGACTTCGAGACTACATATTTTCAGCTTTTGATGCACAGTCAAAATATATAAAAAGGGCTTCATAATGTTGAAAGAAATTCTAACTTCTGACAATTATTGGCGAAGATACATCCGTTTGAATTTGGGAAAATAAACTTAAAACGCCAATATCTCGAAATGACTTCGAGACTACATATTTTCAGCTTTTGATGCAGAATCAAAATATATAAAAAGGGCTTCATAATGTTGAAAGAAATTCTAACTTCTGACAATTATTGGCGAAGATACATCCGTTTGAATTTGGAAACAGAAACTTAAAACGTCGATTACTCGAAATGACTTCGAGACTACATATTTTCAGCTTTTGATGCACAGTCAAAATATATAAAAAGGGCTTCATAATGTTGAAAGAAATTCTAACTTCTGACAATTATTAGCGAAGATACATCCGTTTGAATTTTGAAACAGAAACTTAAAACGTCAATTTCTCGAAATGACTTCGAGACTACATATTTTCAGCTTTTGATGCAGAATCAAAATATATAAAAAGGGCTTCATAATGTTGAAAGAAATTCTAACTTCTGACAATTATTGGCGAAGATACATCCGTTTGAATTTGGAAACAGAAACTTAAAACGTCGATTTCTCGAAATGACTTCGAGACTACATATTTTCAGCTTTTGATGCACAGTCAAAATATATAAAAAGGGCTTCATAATGTTGAAAGAAATTCTAACTTCTGACAATTATTGGCGAAGATACATCCGTTTGAATTTGGAAACAGAAACTTAAAACGTCAATTTCTTGAAATGACTTCGAAACTACATATTTTCCGCTTTTGATGCACAGTCAAAATATATAAAAAGGGCTTCATAATGTTGAAAGAAATTCTAACTTCTGACAATTATTGGCGAAGATACATCCGTTTGAATTTGGAAACAGAAACTTCAAACGTCGATTTCTCGAAATGACTTCGAGACTACATATTTTCAGCTTTTGATGCAGAGTCAAAATATATAAAAAGGGCTTCATAATGTTGAAAGAAATTCTAACTTCTGACAATTATTGGCGAAGATACATCCGTTTGAATTTGGAAACAGAAACTTAAAATGTCAATTTCTCGAAATGACTTCAAGACTACATATTTTCAGCTTTTGTTGCAGAATCAAAATACTCGTATATAAAAAGGGCTTCATAATGTTGAAAGAAATTCTAACTGCTGACAATTATTGGCGAAGATACATCCGTTTGAATTTGGAAACCGAATCTTATAACGTCAATTTCTCGAAATGACTTCGCGACTACATATTTTCAGCTTTTGATGCAGAGTCAAAATATATAAAAAGGGCTTCATAATGTTGAAAGAAATTCTGACTTCTGCCAATTATTGGCGAAGATACATCCGTGTGAATTTGGAAACCGAAACTTAAAACGTCAATTTCTCGAAATGACTTCGAGACTACATATTTTCAGCCTTTGATGCAGAATCAAAATATATAAAAAGGGCTTCATAATGTTGAAAGAAATTCTAACTTCTGACAATTATTGGCGAAGATACATCCGTTTGAATTTGGAAACAGAAACTTAAAACGTCGATTTCTCGAAATGACTTCGCGACTACATATTTTCAGCTTTTGATGCACAGTCAAAATATATAAAAAGGGCTTCATAATGTTGAAAGAAATTCTAACTTCTGACAATTATTGGCGAAGATACATCCGTTTGAATTTGGGAAAATAAACTTAAAACGCCAATATCTCGAAATGACTTCGCGACTACATATTTTCAGCTTTTGATGCAGAATCAAAATATATAAAATGGGGTTCATAATGTTGAAAGAAATTCTAACTTCTGACAATTATTGGCGAAGATACATCCGTTTGAATTTGGAAACAGAAACTTAAAACGTCAATTTCTCGAAATGACTTCGAAACTACATATTTTCCGCTTTTGATGCACAGTCAAAATATATAAAAAGGGCTTCATAATGTTGAAAGAAATTCTAACTTCTGCCAATTATTGGCGAAGATACATCCGTTTGAATTTGGAAACAGAAACTTAAAACGTCAATTTCGCGAAATGACCTCAAGACTACATATTTTCAGCTTTTGATGCAGAATCAAAATATATAAAAAGGGCTTCATAATGTTGAAAGAAATTCTAACTTCTGACAATTATTGGCGAAGATACATCCGTTTGAATTTGGAAACAGAAACTTAAAACGTCGATTTCTCGAAATGACTTCGAGACTATATATTTTCAGCTTTTGAAGCAGAGTCAAAATATATAAAAAGGGCTTCATAATGTTGAAAGAAATTCTAACTTCTGACAATTATTGGCGAAGATACATCCGTTTGAATTTGGAAACAGAAACTTAAAACGCCAATATCTCGAAATGACTTCGCGACTACATATTTTCAGCTTTTGATGCAGAATCAAAATATATAAAATGGGGTTCATAATGTTGCAAGAAATTCTAACTTCTGACAATTATTGGCGAAGATACATCCGTTTGAATTTGGAAACAGAAACTTAAAACGTCAATTTCTCGAAATGACTTCGAAACTACATATTTTTCGCTTTTGATGCACAGTCAAAATATATAAAAAGGGCTTTATAATGTTGAAAGAAATTCTAACTTTTGACAATTATTGGCGAAGATACATCCGTTTGAATTTTGAAACAGAAACTTAAAACGTCAATTTCGCGAAATGACTTCAAGACTACATATTTTCAGCTTTTGATGCAGAATCAAAATATATAAAAAGGGCTTCATAATGTTGAAAGAAATTCTAACTTCTGACAATTATTGGCGAAGATACATCCGTTTGAATTTGGAAACAGAAACTTAAAACGTCGATTTCGCGAAATGACTTCGAGACTACATATTTTCAGCTTTTGAAGCAGAATCAAAATATATAAAAAGGGCTTCATAATGTTGAAAGAAATTCTAACTTCTGACAATTATTGGCGAAGATACATCCGTTTGAATTTGGAAACAGAAACTTAAAACGTCGATTTCTCGAAATGACTTCGAGACTACATATTTTCAGCTTTTGATGCAGAGTCAAAATACTCGTATATAAAAAGGGCTTCATAATGTTGAAAGAAATTCTAACTTCTGACAATTATTGGCGAAGATACATCCGTTTGAATTTGGAAACAGAAACTTAAAACGTCAATTTCTCGAAATGACTTCGAGACTACATATTTTCAGCTTTTGAAGCAGAGTCAAAATATATAAAAAGGGCTTCATAATGTTGAAAGAAATTCTAACTTCTGACAATTATTGGCGAAGATACATCCGTTTGAATTTGGGAAAATAAACTTAAAACGCCAATATCTCGAAATGACTTCGCGACTACATATTTTCAGCTTTTGATGCAGAATCAAAATATATAAAATGGGGTTCATAATGTTGCAAGAAATTCTAACTTCTGACAATTATTGGCGAAGATACATCCGTTTGAATTTGGAAACAGAAACTTAAAACGTCAATTTCTCGAAATGACTTCGAAACTACATATTTTCCGCTTTTGATGCACAGTCAAAATATATAAAAAGGGCTTCATAATGTTGAAAGAAATTCTAACTTCTGCCAATTATTGGCGAAGATACATCCGTTTGAATTTGGAAACCGAAACTTAAAACGTCAATTTCGCGAAATGACTTCAAGACTACATATTTTCAGCTTTTGATGCAGAATCAAAATATATAAAAAGGGCTTCATAATGTTGAAAGAAATTCTAACTTCTGACAATTATTGGCGAAGATACATCCGTTTGAATTTGGAAACAGAAACTTAAAACGTCAATTTCTCGAAATGACTTCGAGACTACATATTTTCAGCTTTTGAAGCAGAGTCAAAATATATAAAAAGGGCTTCATAATGTTGAAAGAAATTCTAACTTCTGACAATTATTGGCGAAGATACATCCGTTTGAATTTGGAAACAGAAACTTAAAACGCCAATATCTCGAAATGACTTCGCGACTACATATTTTCAGCTTTTGATGCAGAATCAAAATATATAAAATGGGGTTCATAATGTTGCAAGAAATTCTAACTTCTGACAATTATTGGCGAAGATACATCCGTTTGAATTTGGAAACAGAAACTTAAAACGTCAATTTCTCGAAATGACTTCGAAACTACATATTTTCCGCTTTTGATGCAGGGGCAAAATATATAAAAAGGGCTTCATAATGTTGAAAGAAATTCTAACTTCTGACAATTATTGGCGAAGATACATCCGTTTGAATTTGGAAACAGAAACTTAAAACGTCAATTTCTCGAAATGACTTCGAGACTACATATTTTCAGCTTTTGATGCAGAATCAAAATATATAAAAAGGGCTTTCATAATGTTGAAGGACATTCTAACTGCCGACAATCACTGGCGAAGATACATCCGTCTGAATTTCGAAACCGAACCTTAAAACGTCAATTTCTCGAAATGACTTCGAGACTACATATTTTCAGCTTTTGATGCATAGTCAAAATATATAAAAAGGGCTTCATAATGTTGAAAGAAATTCTAGCTTCTGACAATTATTGGCGAAGATACATCCGTTTGAATTTGGAAACAGAAACTTAAAACGTCAATTTCTCGAAATGACTTCGAGACTACATATTTTCAGCTTTTGATGCAGGGTCAAAATATATAAAAAGGGCTTCATAATGTTGAAAGAAATTCTAACTTCTGACAATTATTGGCGAAGATACATCCGTTTGAATTTTGAAACAGAAACTTAAAACGTCAATTTCTCGAAATGACTTCGAGACTACATATTTTCAGCTTTTGATGCAGAATCTAAATATATAAAAAGGGCTTCATAATGTTGAAAGAAATTCTAACTTCTGACAATTATTGGCGAAGATACATCCGTTTGAATTTGGAAACAGAAACTTAAAACGTCAATTTCTCGAAATGACTTCGAGACTACATAATTTCAGCTTTTGATGCAGAGTCAAAATATATAAAAAGGGCTTCATAATGGTGAAAGAAATTCTAACTTCTGACAATTATTGGCGAAGATACATCCGTTTGAATTTGGAAACAGAAACTTAAAACGTCAATTTCTCGAAATGACTTCGAGACTACATATTTTCAGCTTTTGATGCACAGTCAAATACTCGTATATGAAATGGGCTTCATAATGGTGAAGGAAATTCTAACTTCTGACAATTATTGGCGATGATACATCCATTTGAATTTGGAAACAGAAACTTAAAACGTCGATTTCTCGAAATGACTTCGAGACTACATATTTTCAGCTTTTGATGCAGAGTCAAAATACTCGTATATAAAAAGGGCTTCATAATGTTGAAAGAAATTCTAACTTCTGACAATTATTGGCGAAGATACATCCGTTTGAATTTTGAAACAGAAACTTAAAACGTCAATTTCGCGAAATGACTTCGAGACTCCATATTTGCAGCGTTTGATGCAGAATCAAAATATATAAAAAGGGCTTCATAATGTTGAAAGAAATTCTAACTTCTGACAATTATTGGCGAAGATACATCCGTTTGAATTTTGAAACAGAAACTTAAAACGTCAATTTCTCGAAATGACTTCGAGACTACATATTTTCAGCTTTTGATGCAGAGTCAAAAATACTCGTATATAAAAAGGGCTTCATAATGGTGAAAGAAATTCTAACTTCTGACAATTATTGGCGAAGATACATCCGTTTGAATTTGGAAAACAGAAACTTAAAACGTCAATTTCTCGAAATGACTTCGAGACTACATATTTTCAGCTTTTGAAGCAGAGTCAAAATATATAAAAAGGGCTTCATAATGTTGAAAGAAATTCTAACTTCTGACAATTATTGGCGAAGATACATCCGTTTGAATTTGGAAACAGAAACTTAAAACGTCAATTTCTCGAAATGACTTCGAGACTACATATTTTCAGCTTTTGAAGCAGAGTCAAAATATATAAAAAGGGCTTCATAATGTTGAAAGAAATTCTAACTTCTGACAATTATTGGCGAAGATACATCCGTTTGAATTTGGAAACAGAAACTTAAAACGTCAATTTCTCGAAATGACTTCGAGACTACATATTTTCAGCTTTTGAAGCAGAGTCAAAATATATAAAAAGGGCTTCATAATGTTGAAAGAAATTCTAACTTCTGACAATTAATGGCGAAGATACATCCATTTGAATTTGGAAACAGAAACTTAAAACGTCAATTTCTCGAAATGACTTCGAGACTACATATTTTCAGCTTTTGAAGCAGAGTCAAAATATATAAAAAGGGCTTCATAATGTTGAAAGAAATTCTAACTTCTGACAATTATTGGCGAAGATACATCCGTTTGAATTTGGAAACAGAAACTTAAAACGCCAATATCTCGAAATGACTTCGCGACTACATATTTTCAGCTTTTGATGCAGAATCAAAATATATAAAATGGGGTTCATAATGTTGCAAGAAATTCTAACTTCTGACAATTATTGGCGAAGATACATCCGTTTGAATTTGGAAACAGAATCTTAAAACGTCAATTTCTCGAAATGACTTCGAAACTACATATTTTCCGCTTTTGATGCAGGGGCAAAATATATAAAAAGGGCTTCATAATGTTGAAAGAAATTCTAACTTCTGACAATTATTGGCGAAGATACATCCGTTTGAATTTGGAAACAGAAACTTAAAACGTCAATTTCGCGAAATGACTTCAAGACTATAGATTTTCAGCTTTTGATGCAGAATCAAAATATATAAAAAGGGCTTCAGAATGTTGAAAGAAATTCTAACTTCTGACAATTAGAAGCAAGAAATTCTAGCTTCTGACAATTATTGGCGAAGATACATCCGTTTGAATTTGGAAACAGAAACTTAAAACGTCAATTTCTCGAAATGACTTCGCGACTACATATTTTCAGCTTTTGATGCACAGTCAAAATATATAAAAAGGGCTTCATAATGTTGAAAGAAATTCTAACTTCTGACAATTATTGGCGAAGATACATCCGTTTGAATTTTGGAAACAGAAACTTAAAACGTCAATTTCTCGAAATGACTTCGAGACTACATATTTTCAGCTTTTGATGCAGAATCTAAATATATGAAAAGGGCTTTCATAATGTTGAAAGAAATTCTAACTTCTGACAATTATTGGCGAAGAAACGTCCGTTTGAATTTGGAAACAGAAACTTAAGACGTCAATTTCTCGAAATGACTTCGAGACTACATATTTTCAGCTTTTGATGCAGAATCAAAATATATAAAAGGCCTCCATAATGTTGAAAGAAATTCTAACCTTCTGACAATTATTGGCGATGATACATCCATTTGAATTTGGAAACAGAAACTTAAAACGTCGATTTCTCGAAATGACTTCGAGACTACATATTTTCAGCTTTTGATGCAGAGTCAAAATACTCGTATATAAAAAGGGCTTCATAATGTTGAAAGAAATTCTAACTTCTGACAATTATTGGCGAAGATACATCCGTTTGAATTTTGAAACAGAAACTTAAAACGTCAATTTCGCGAAATGACTTCGAGACTCCATATTTGCAGCGTTTGATGCAGAATCAAAATATATAAAAAGGGCTTCATAATGTTGAAAGAAATTCTAACTTCTGACAATTATTGGCGAAGATACATCCGTTTGAATTTTGAAACAGAAACTTAAAACGTCAATTTCTCGAAATGACTTCGAGACTACATATTTTCAGCTTTTGATGCACAGTCAAATACTCGTATATGAAATGGGCTTCATAATGGTGAAGGAAATTCTAACTTCTGACAATTATTGGCGATGATACATCCATTTGAATTTGGAAACAGAAACTTAAAACGTCGATTTCTCGAAATGACTTCGAGACTACATATTTTCAGCTTTTGAAGCAGAGTCAAAATATATAAAAAGGGCTTCATAATGTTGAAAGAAATTCTAACTTCTGACAATTATTGGCGAAGATACATCCGTTTGAATTTGGAAACAGAAACTTAAAACGTCAATTTCTCGAAATGACTTCGAGACTACATATTTTCAGCTTTTGAAGCAGAGTCAAAATATATAAAAAGGGCTTCATAATGTTGAAAGAAATTCTAACTTCTGACAATTATTGGCGAAGATACATCCGTTTGAATTTGGAAACAGAAACTTAAAACGTCAATTTCTCGAAATGACTTCGAGACTACATATTTTCAGCTTTTGATGCAGGGTCAAAATATATAAAAAGGGCTTCATAATGTTGAAAGAAATTCTAACTTCTGACAATTAATGGCGAAGATACATCCGTTTGAATTTGGCAACAGAAACTTAAAACGTCAATTTCTCGAAATGACTTCGAGACTACATATTTTCAGCTTTTGATGCAGAGTCAAAGTATATAAAAAGGGCTTCATAATGTTGAAAGAAATTCTAACTTCTGACAATTATTGGCGAAGATACATCCGTTTGAATTTGGAAACAGAAACTTAAAACGTCAATTTCTCGAAATGACTTCGAGACTACATATTTTCAGCTTTTGATGCAGAGTCAAAATACTCGTATATAAAAAGGGCTTCATAATGGTGAAAGAAATTCTAACTTCTGACAATTATTGGCGAAGATACATCCGTTTGAATTTGGAAACAGAAACTTAAAACGTCAATTTCTCGAAATGACTTCGAAACTACATATTTTCAGCTTTTGAAGCAGAGTCAAAATATATAAAAAGGGCTTCATAATGTGAAAGAAATTCTAACTTCTGACAATTATTGGCGAAGATACATCCATTTGATTTGGAACAGAAACTTAAAACGTCGATTTCTCGAAATGACTTCGAGACTACATATTTTCAGCTTTTGATGCAGAGTCAAAATACTCGTATATAAAAAGGGCTTCATAATGGTGAAAGAAATTCTAACTTCTGACAATTATTGGCGAAGATACATCCGTTTGAATTTGGAAACAGAAACTTAAAACGTCAATTTCGCGAAATGACTTCGCGACTACATATTTTCAGCTTTTGATGCAGAGTCAAAATATATAAAAAGGGGTTCATAATGTTGAAAGAAATTCTAACTTCTGACAATTATTGGCGAAGATACATCCGTTTGAATTTGGAAACAGAAACTTAAAACGTCAATTTCTCGAAATGACTTCGAGACTACATATTTTCAGCTTTTGATGCAGAATCAAAATATATATAAAAAGGGCTTCATAATGTTGAAAGAAATTCTAACTTCTGACAATTATTGGCGAAGATACATCCGTTTGAATTTGGAAACAGAAACTTAAAACGTCAATTTCTCGAAATGACTTCGAGACTACATATTTCAGCTTTTGATGCAGAGTCAAAATATATAAAAAGGGCTTCATAATGGTGAAAGAAATTCTAACTTCTGACAATTATTGGCGAAGATACATCCATTTGAATTTGGAAACAGAAACTTAATACGTCAATTTCTCGAAATGACTTCGAGACTACATATTTTCAGCTTTTGAAGCTGGGTCAAAATATATAAAAAGGGCTTCATAATGTTGAAAGAAATTCTAACTTCTGACAATTATTGGCGAAGATACATCCGTTTGAATTTGGAAACAGAAACTTAAAACGTCAATTTCTCGAAATGACTTCGATACTACATATTTTCAGCTTTTGATGCACAGTCAAAATATATAAAAAGGGCTTCATAATGTTGAAAGAAATTCTAACTTCTGACAATTATTGGCGAAGATACATCCGTTTGAATTTGGAAACAGAAACTTAAAACGTCAATTTCTCGAAATGACTTCGAGACTACATATTTTCAGCTTTTGATGCAGAGTCAAAATACTCGTATATAAAAAGGGCTTCATAATGTTGAAAGAAATTCTAACTTCTGACAATTATTGGCGAAGATACATCCATTTGAATTTGGAAACAGAAACTTAAAACGTCGATTTCTCGAAATGACTTCGAGACTACATATTTTCAGCTTTTGATGCAGAGTCAAAATACTCGTATATAAAAAGGGCTTCATAATGTTGAAAGAAATTCTAACTTCTGACAATTATTGGCGAAGATACATCCGTTTGAATTTGGAAACCGAAACTTAAAACGTCAATTTCTCGAAATGACTTCGCGACTACATATTTTCAGCTTTTGATGCAGAATCAAAAATATATAAGAGGGCTTCATAATGGTGAAAGAAATTCTTATCTGTGACAATTATTGGCGAAGATACATCCGTTTGAATTTGGTAACCGAAACTTAAAACGTCAATTTCTCGAAATGACTTCGCGACTACATATTTTCAGCTTTTGATGCAGAGTCAAAATATATAAAAAGGGCTTCATAATGTTGAAAAAAATTCTAACTTCTGACAAATATTGGCGAAGATACATCCGTTTGAATTTGGAAACAGAAACTTAAAACGTCAATTTCGCGAAATGACTTCGAGACTACATATTTTCAGCTTTTGATGCAGAATCAAAATATATATAAAAAGGGCTTCATAATGTTGAAAGAAATTCTAACTTCTGACAATTATTGGCGAAGATACATCCGTTTGAATTTGGAAACAGAAACTTAAAACGTCGATTTCTCGAAATGACCTCAAGACTACATATTTTCAGCTTTTGATGCAGAATCAAAATATATAAAAAGGGCTTCATAATGTTGAAAGAAATTCTAACTTCTGACAATTATTGGCGAAGATACATCCGTTTGAATTTGGAAACAGAAACTTAATACGTCAATTTCTCGAAATGACTTCGAGACTACATATTTTCAGCTTTTGATGCAGAATCAAAATATATAAAAAGGGGTTCATAATGGTGAAAGAAATTCTAACTTCTGACAATTATTGGCGAAGATACATCCATTTGAATTTGGAAACAGAAACTTAAAACGTCAATTTCTCGAAATGACTTCGAGACTACATATTTTCAGCTTTTGATGCAGAGTCAAAATACTCGTATATAAAAAGGGCTTCATAATGGTGAAAGAAATTCTAACTTCTGACAATTATTGGCGAAGATACATCCGTTTGAATTTGGAAACAGAAACTTAAAACGTCAATTTCTCGAAATGACTTCGAGACTACATATTTTCAGCTTTTGATGCAAAATCAAAATATATATAAAAAGGGCTTCATAATGTTGAAAGAAATTCTAACTTCTGACAATTATTGGCGAAGATACATCCGTTTGAATTTGGAAACAGAAACTTAAAACGTCAATTTCTCGAAATGACTTCGAGACTACATATTTTCAGCTTTTGATGCAAAATCAAAATATATATAAAAAGGGCTTCATAATGTTGAAAGAAATTCTAACTTCTGACAATTATTGGCGAAGATACATCCGTTTGAATTTGGAAACAGAAACTTAAAACGTCGATTTCTCGAAATGACCTCAAGACTACATATTTTCAGCTTTTGATGCAGAATCAAAATAAATAAAAAGGGCTTCATAATGTTGAAAGAAATTCGAACTGCTGACAATTATTGGCGAAGATACATCCGTTTGAATTTAGAAACCGAATCTTAAAACCTCAATTTCTCGAAATGACTTCGCGACTACATATTTTCAGCTTTTGATGCAGAGTCAAAATATATAAAAAGGGCTTCATAATGTTGAAAGAAATTCGGACTTCTGCCAATTATAGGCGAAGATACATCCGTTTGAATTTGGAAACAGAAACTTAAAACGTCGATTTCTCGAAATGACTTCGAGACTACATATTTTCAGCTTTTGATGCACAGTCAAAATATATAAAAAGGGCTTCATAATGTTGAAAGAAATTCTAACTTCTGACAATTATTGGCGAAGATACATCCGTTTGAATTTGGAAACAGAAACTTAAAACGTCAATTTCGCGAAATGACTTCGAGATTACATATTTTTTGAGCTTTTGATGCAGAATCAAAATATATAAAAAGGGCTTCGTAATGTTGAAAGAAATTCTAACTTCTGACAATTATTGGCGAAGATACATCCATTTGAATTTGGAAACAGAAACTTAAAACGTCAATTTCTCGAAATGACTTCGAGACTACATATTTTCAGCTTTTGATGCAGAGTCAAAATACTCGTATATAAAAAGGGCTTCATAATGTTGAAAGAAATTCTAACTTCTGACAATTATTGGCGAAGATACATCCGTTTGAATTTGGAAACAGAAACTTAAAACGTCAATTTCTCGAAATGACTTCGAGACTACATATTATCAGCTTTTGAAGCAGAGTCAAAATATACAAAAAGGGCCTCATAATGTATAAAGAAATTCTAACTTCTGACAATTATTGGCGAAGATACATCCGTTTGAATTTGGGAAAATAAACTTAAAACGCCAATATCTCGAAATGACTTCGAGACTACATATTTTCAGCTTTTGATGCAGAATCAAAATATATAAAAAAAGGCTTCATAATGTTGAAAGAAATTCTAACTTCTGACAATTATTGACGAAGATACATCCGTTTGAATTTGGAAACAGAAACTTAAAACGTCAATTTCTCGAAATGACTTCGAGACTACATATTTTCAGCTTTTGATGCAAAATCAAAATATATATAAAAAGGGCTTCATAATGTTGAAAGAAATTCTAACTTCTGACAGTTATTGGCGAAGATACATCTGTTTGAATTTGGAAACCGAAACTTAAAACGTCAATTTCTCGAAATGACTTCGCGACTACATATTTTCAGCTTTTGATGCAGAATCAAAATATATAAAAAGGGCTCCATAATGTTGAAAGAAATTCTAACTTCTGACAATTATTGGCGAAGATACATCCGTTTGAATTTGGAAAGAGACTTAAAACGTCGATTTCTCGAAATGACTTCGAGACTACATATTTTCAGCTTTTGATGCAGAATTAAAATATATAAAAAGGGCTTCATAATGTTGAAAGAAATTCTAACTTCTGACAATTATTGGCGAAGATACATCCGTTTGAATTTGGAAACAGAAACTTAAAACGTCAATTTCTCGAAATGACTTCGAGACTACATATTTTCAGCTTTTGATGCAGAATCAAAATATATAAAAAGGGCTTCATAATGTTGAAAGAAATTCTAACTTCTGACAATTATTGGCAAAGATACATCCGTTTGAATTTGGAAACAGAAACTTAAAACGTCGATTTCTCGAAATGACTTCGAGATTACATATTTTTTGAACTTTTGATGCAGAATCAAAATATATAAAAAGGGCTTCGTAATGTTGAAAGAAATTCTGACTTCTGACAATTATTGGCGAAGATACATCCGTTTGAATTTGGAAACAGAAACTTAAAACGTCAATTTCTCGAAATGACTTCGAGACTACATATTTTCAGCTTTTGATGCACAGTCAAAATACTCGTATATAAAAAGGGCTTCATAATGGTGAAAGAAATTCTAACTTCTGACAATTATTGGCGAAGATACATCCGTTTGAATTTGGAAACAGAAACTTAAAACGTCAATTTCCCGAAATGACTTCGAGACTACATATTTTCAGCTTTTGATGCAGAATCAAAATATATAAAAAGGGCTTCATAATGTTGAAAGAAATTCTAACTTCTGACAATTATTGGCGAAGATACATCCGTTTGAATTTGGAAACAGAAACTTAAAACGTCAATTTCCCGAAATGACTTCGAGACTACATATTTTCAGCTTTTGATGCAGAGTCAAAATATATAAAAAGGGCTTCATAATGTTGAAAGAAATTCTAACTTCTGCCAATTATTGGCGAAGATACATCCGTTTGAATTTGGAAACAGAAACTTAAAACGTCAATTTCTCGAAATGACTTCGAGACTACATATTTTCAGCTTTTGATGCACAGTCAAAATATATAAAAAGGGCTTCATAATGTTGAAAGAAATTCTAACTTCTGACAATTATTGGCGAAGATACATCCGTTTGAATTTGGAAACAGAAACTTAAAACGTCAATTTCCCGAAATGACTTCGAGACTACATATTTTCAGCTTTTGATGCAGAGTCAAAATATATAAAAAGGGCTTCATAATGTTGAAAGAAATTCTAACTTCTGACAATTATTGGCGAAGATACATCCGTTTGAATTTGGAAACCGAAACTTAAAACGTCAATTTCTCGAAATGACTTCGCGACTACATATTTTCAGCTTTTGATGCAGAATCAAAATATATAAAAAGGGCTCCATAATGTTGAAAGAAATTCTAACTTCTGACAATTATTGGCGAAGATACACCCGTTTGAATTTGGAAAGAGACTTAAAACGTCGATTTCTCGAAATGACTTCGAGACTACATATTTTCAGCTTTTGATGCAGAATTAAAATATATAAAAAGGGCTTCATAATGTTGAAAGAAATTCTAACTTCTGACAATTATTGGCGAAGATACATCCGTTTGAATTTGGAAACAGAAACTTAAAACGTCAATTTCTCGAAATGACTTCGAGACTACATATTTTCAGCTTTTGATGCAGAATCAAAATATATAAAAAGGGCTTCATAATGTTGAAAGAAATTCTAACTTCTGACAATTATTGGCAAAGATACATCCGTTTGAATTTGGAAACAGAAACTTAAAACGTCGATTTCTCGAAATGACTTCAAGACTACATATTTTCAGCTTTTGATGCAGAATCAAAATATATAAAAAGGGCTGCATAATGTTGAAAGAAATTCTAACTTCTGACAATTATTGGCGAAGATACATCCGTTTGAATTTGGAAACAGAAACTTAAAACGTCGATTTCTCGAAATGACTTCGAGATTACATATTTTCAGCTTTTGATGCAGAATCAAAATATATAAAAAGGGCTTCGTAATGTTGAAAGAAATTCTAACTTCTGACAATTATTGGCGAAGATACATCCGTTTGAATTTGGAAACAGAAACTTAAAACGTCAATTTCTCGAAATGACTTCGAGACTACATATTTTCAGCTTTTGATGCAGGGTCAAAATACTCGTATATAAAAAGGGCTTCATAATGTTGAAAGAAATTCTAACTTCTGACAATTATTGGCGAAGATACATCCGTTTGAATTTGGAAACAGAAACTTAAAACGTCAATTTCCCGAAATGACTTCGAGACTACATATTTTCAGCTTTTGATGCAGAATCAAAATATATAAAAAGGGCTTCATAATGTTGAAAGAAATTCTAACTTCTGACAATTATTGGCGAAGATACATCCGTTTGAATTTGGAAACAGAAACTTAAAACGTCAATTTCCCGAAATGACTTCGAGACTACATATTTTCAGCTTTTGATGCAGAGTCAAAATATATAAAAAGGGCTTCATAATGTTGAAAGAAATTCTAACTTCTGCCAATTATAGGCGAAGATACATCCGTTTGAATTTGGAAACAGAAACTTAAAACGTCGATTTCTCGAAATGACTTCGAGACTACATATTTTCAGCTTTTGATGCACAGTCAAAATATATAAAAAGGGCTTCATAATGTTGAAAGAAATTCTAACTTCTGACAATTATTGGCGAAGATACATCCGTTTGAATTTGGAAACAGAAACTTAAAACGTCAATTTCGCGAAATGACTTCGAGATTACATATTTTTTGAGCTTTTGATGCAGAATCAAAATATATAAAAAGGGCTTCGTAATGTTGAAAGAAATTCTAACTTCTGACAATTATTGGCGAAGATACATCCGTTTGAATTTGGAAACAGAAACTTAAAACGTCAATTTCTCGAAATGACTTCGAGACTACAAATTTTCAGCTTTTGATGCAGAATCAAAATATATAAAAAGGGGTTCATAATGTTGCAAGAAATTCTAACTTGTGACAATTATTGGCGAAGATACATCCGTTTGAATTTGGAAACAGAAACTTAAAACGTCAATTTCTCGAAATGACTTCGAGACTACATATTTTCAGCTTTTGATGCAGAATCAAAATATATAAAAAGGGCTTCATAATGTTGAAAGAAATGTTGAATTCTGCCAATTATTGGCGAAGATACATCCGTTTGAATTTGGAAACAGAAACTTAAAACGTCGATTTCTCGAAATGACTTCAAGACTACATATTTTCAGCTTTTGATGCAGAATCAAAATATATAAAAAGGGCTTCATAATGTTGAAAGAAATGTTGACTTCTGCCAATTATTGGCGAAGATACATCCGTTTGAATTTGGAAACCGAAACTTAATACGTCAATTTCTCGAAATGACTTCGCGACTACATATTTTCAGCTTTTGATGCAGAGTCAAAATATATAAAAAGGGGATTCATAATGTTGAAAGAATTTCTAACTTCTGACAATTATTGGCGAAGATACATCCGTATGAATTTGGAAACCGAGACTTAAAGCGTCAATGTCTAGAAATGACTTCGAGACTACATATTTTCAGCTTTTGATGCAGAGTCAAAATATATAAAAAGGGCTTCATAATGTTGAAAGAAATTCTAACTTCTGACAATTATTGGCGAAGATACATCCGTTTGAATTTGGAAACAGAGACTTAAAACGTCGATTTCTCGAAGTGACTTCGAGACTACATATTTTCAGCTTTTGATGCAGAGTCAAAATATATAAAAAGGGGTTCATAATGTTGAAAGAAATTCTAACTTCTGACAATTATTGGCGAAGATACATCCGTTTGAATTTGGAAACAGAAACTTAATACGTCAATTTCTCGAAATGACTTCGAGACTACATATTTTCAGCTTTTGATGCAGAATCAAAATATATAAAAAGGGCTTCATAATGTTGAAAGAAATTCTAACTTCTGACAATTATTGGCGAAGATACATCCGTTTGAATTTGGGAAAATAAACTTAAAACGCCAATATCTCGAAATGACTTCGCGACTACATATTTTCAGCTTTTGATGCAGTATCAAAATATATAAAAAGGGCTTCATAATGTTGAAAGAAATTCTAACTTCTGACAATTATTGGCGAAGATACATCCGTTTGAATTTGGAAACAGAAACTTAAAACGTCGATTTCTCGAAATGACTTCGAGACTACATATTTTCAGCTTTTGATGCACAGTCAAAATATATAAAAGGTCTTCATAATGTTGAAAGAAATTCTAACTTCTGACAATTACTGCCGAAGATACATCCGTTTGAATTTGGAAACAGAAACTTAAAACGTCAATTTCTCGAAATGACTTCGAGACTACATATTTTCAGCTTTTGATGCAGAGTCAAAATATATAAAAAGGGCTTCGTAATGTTGAAAGAAATTCTAACTTCTGACAATTATTGGCGAAGATACATCCGTTTGAATTTGGAAACAGAAACTTAAAACGTCGATTTCTCGAAATGACTTCGAAACTACATATTTTCAGCTTTTGATGCAGAATCAAAATATATAAAAAGGGCTTCATAATGTTGAAAGAAATTCTAACTGCTGACAATTATTGGCGAAGATACATCCGTGTGAATTTGGAAACCGAAACTTAAAACGTCGATTTCTCGAAATGACTTCAAGACTACATATTTTCAGCTTTTGATGCAGAATCAAAATATATAAAAAGGGCTTCATAATGTTGAAAGAAATTCTGACTTCTGCCAATTATTGGCGAAGATACATCCGTTTGAATTTGGAAACCGAAACTTAAAACGTCAATTTCTCGAAATGACTTTGCGACTACATATTTTCAGCTTTTGATGCAGAGTCAAAATATATAAAAAGGGCTTCATAATGTTGAAAGAAATTCTAACTTCTGACAATTATTGGCGAAGATACATCCGTTTGAATTTGGAAACAGAAACTTAAAACGTCAATTTCTCGAAATGACTTCGAGACTACATATTTTCAGCCTTTGATGCAGAATCAAAATATATAAAAAGGGCTTCATAATGTTGAAAGAAATTCTAACTTCTGACAATTATTGGCGAAGATACATCCGTTTGAATTTGGAAACAGAAACTTAAAACGTCAATTTCTCGAAATGACTTCGAGACTACATATTTTCAGCTTTTGATGCAGAGTCAAAATATATAAAAAGGGCTTCATAATGTTGAAAGAAATTCTAACTTCTGACAATTATTGGCGAAGATACATCCGTTTGAATTTGGAAACAGAAACTTAAGACGTCAATTTCTCGAAATGACTTCGAGACTACATATTTTCAGCTTTTGATGCAGAGTCAAAATATATAAAAAGAGCTTCATAATGTTGAAAGAAATTCTAACTTCTGACAATTATTGGCGAAGATACATCCGTTTGAATTTGGAAACAGAAACTTAAAACGTCAATTTCTCGAAATGACTTCGAGACTACATATTTTCAGCCTTTGATGCAGAATCAAAATATATAAAAAGGGCTTCATAATGTTGAAAGAAATTCTAACTTCTGACAATTATTGGCGAAGATACATCCGTTTGAATTTGGAAACAGAAACTTAAAACGTCGATTTCTCGAAATGACTTCGAGACTACATATTTTCAGCTTTTGATGCAGAATAAAAATATATAAAAAGGGCTTCATAATGTTGAAAGAAATTCTGACTTCTGACAATTATTGGCGAAGATACATCCGTTTGAATTTGGGAAAATAAACTTAAAACGCCAATATCTTGAAATGACTTCGAGACTACATATTTTCAGCTTTTGATGCAGAATCAAAATATATAAAAAGGGCTTCATAATGTTGCAAGAAATTCTAACTTCTGACAATTATTGGCGAAGATACATCCGTTTGAATTTGGAAACAGAAACTTAAAACGTAAATTTCTCGAAATGACTTCGAGACTACATATTTTCAGCTTTTGAAGCAGAGTCAAAATATATAAAAAGGGCTTCATAATGCTGAAAGAAATTCTAACTTCTGACAATTATTGGCGAAGATACATCCGTTTGAATTTGGAAACAGAAACTTAAAACGTCAATTTCTCGAAATGACTTCGAGACTACATATTTTCAGCTTTTGATGCAGTATCAAAATATATAAAAAGGGCTTCATAATGTTGAAAGAAATTCTAACTTCTGACAATTATTGGCGAAGATACATCCGTTTGAATTTGGAAACAGAAACTTAAAACGTCGATTTCTCGAAATGACTTCGAAACTACATATTTTCAGCTTTTGATGCAGTATCAAAATATATAAAAAGGGCTTCATAATGTTGAAAGAAATTCTAACTTCTGACAATTATTGGCGAAGATACATCCGTTTGAATTTGGAAACAGAAACTTAAAACGTCAATTTCGCGAAATGACTTCGAGACTACATATTTTCAGCTTTTGATGCAGAATCAAAATATATAAAAAGGGCTTCATAATGTTGAAAGAAATTCTAACTTCTGACAATTATTGGCGAAGATACATCCGTTTGAATTTGGAAACAGAAACTTAAAACGTCAATTTCTCGAAATGACTTCGAGACTACATATTTTCAGCTTTTGATGCAGAGTCAAAATATATAAAAAGGGCTTCATAATGTTGAAAGAAATTCTAACTTCTGACAATTATTGGCGAAGCATACATCCGCTTTGATTTCGGAAACAGAAACCTAAAACGTCGATTTCTCGAAATGACTTCGAGACTACATATTTTCAGCTTTTGATGCACAGTCAAAATATATAAAAAGGTCTTCATAATGTTGAAAGAAATTCTAACTTCTGACAATTATTGGCGAAGATACATCCGTTTGAATTTGGAAACAGAAACTTAAAACGTCAATTTCTCGAAATGACTTCGAGACTACATATTTTCAGCTTTTGATGCAGAATCAAAATATATAAAAAGGGCTTCATAATGTTGAAAGAAATTCTAACTTCTGACAATTATTGGCGAAGATACATCCGTTTGAATTTGGAAACAGAAACTTAAAACGTCAATTTCTCGAAATGACTTCGAGACAACATATTTTCAGCTTTTGATGCAGGGTCAAAATATATAAAAAGGGCTTCATAATGTTGGAAGAAATTCTAACTTCTGACAATTATTGGCGAAGATACATTCGTTTGAATTTGGAAACAGAAACTTAAAACGTCAATTTCTCGAAATGACTTCGAGACTACATATTTTCAGCTTTTGATGCAGAGTCAAAATATATAAAAAGGGCTTCATAATGTTGAAAGAAATTCTAACTTCTGACAATTATTGGCGAAGATACATCCGTTTGAATTTGGAAACAGAAACTTAAGACGTCAATTTCTCGAAATGACTTCGAGACTACATATTTTCAGCTCTTCATGCAGAATCAAAATATATAAAAAGGGCTTCATAATGTTGAAAGAAATTCTAACTTCTGACAATTATTGGCGAAGATACATCCGTTTGAATTTGGAAACAGAAACTTAAAACGTCGATTTCTCGAAATGACTTCGAGACTACATATTTTCAGCTTTTGATGCAGAATAAAAATATATAAAAAGGGCTTCATAATGTTGAAAGAAATTCTGACTTTTGACAATTATTGGCGAAGATACATCCGTTTGAATTTGGAAACAGAAACTTAAAACGCCAATATCTTGAAATGACTTCGAGACTACATATTTTCAGCTTTTGATGCAGAATCAAAATATATAAAAAGGGCTTCATAATGTTGCAAGAAATTCTAACTTCTGACAATTATTGGCGAAGATACATCCGTTTGAATTTGGGAAAATAAACTTAAAACGTAAATTTCTCGAAATGACTTCGCGACTACATATTTTCAGCTTTTGAAGCAGAGTCAAAATATATAAAAAGGGCTTCATAATGCTGAAAGAAATTCTAACTTCTGACAATTATTGGCGAAGATACATCCGTTTGAATTTGGAAACAGAAACTTAAAACGTCAATTTCTCGAAATGACTTCGAGACTACATATTTTCAGCTTTTGATGCAGTATCAAAATATATAAAAAGGGCTTCATAATGTTGAAAGAAATTCTAACTTCTGACAATTATTGGCGAAGATACATCCGTTTGAATTTGGAAACAGAAACTTAATACGTCGATTTCTCGAAATGACTTCGAAACTACATATTTTCAGCTTTTGATGCAGTATCAAAATATATAAAAAGGGCTTCATAATGTTGAAAGAAATTCTAACTTCTGACAATTATTGGCGAAGATACATCCGTTTGAATTTGGAAACAGAAACTTAAAACGTCAATTTCGCGAAATGACTTCGAGACTACATATTTTCAGCTTTTGATGCAGAATCAAAATATATAAAAAGGGCTTCATAATGTTGAAAGAAATTCTAACTTCTGACAATTATTGGCGAAGATACATCCGTTTGAATTTGGAAACAGAAACTTAAAACGTCAATTTCTCGAAATGACTTCGAGACTACATATTTTCAGCTTTTGATGCAGAGTCAAAATATATAAAAAGGGCTTCATAATGTTGAAAGAAATTCTAACTTCTGACAATTATTGGCGAAGATACATCCGTTTGAATTTGGAAACAGAAACTTAAAACGTCGATTTCTCGAAATGACTTCGAGACTACATATTTTCAGCTTTTGATGCACAGTCAAAATATATAAAAAGGTCTTCATAATGTTGAAAGAAATTCTAACTTCTGACAATTATTGGCGAAGATACATCCGTTTGAATTTGGAAACAGAAACTTAAAACGTCAATTTCTCGAAATGACTTCGAGACTACATATTTTCAGGTTTTGATGCAGAATCAAAATATATAAAAAGGGCTTCATAATGTTGAAAGAAATTCTAACTTCTGACAATTATTGGCGAAGATACATCCGTTTGAATTTGGAAACAGAAACTTAAAACGTCAATTTCTCGAAATGACTTCGAGACAACATATTTTCAGCTTTTGATGCAGGGTCAAAATATATAAAAAGGGCTTCATAATGTTGGAAGAAATTCTAACTTCTGACAATTATTGGCGAAGATACATTCGTTTGAATTTGGAAACAGAAACTTAAAACGTCGATTTCTCGAAATGACTTCGAGACTACATATTTTCAGCTTTTGATGCAGAATCAAAATATATAAAAAGGGCTTCATAATGTTGAAAGAAATTCTAACTTCTGACAATTATTGGCGAAGATACATCCGTTTGAATTTGGAAACAGAAACTTAAAACGTCAATTTCTCGAAATGACTTCGAGACTACATATTTTCAGCTTTTGATGCAGAATCAAAATATATAAAAAGGGCTTCATAATGTTGAAAGAAATTCTAACTTCTGACAATTATTGGCGAAGATACATCCGTTTGAATTTGGAAACAGAAACTTAAAACGTCGATTTCTCGAAATGACTTCGCGACTACATATTTTCAGCTTTTGATGCATAGTCAAAATATATAAAAAGATCTTCATAATGTTGAAAGAAATTCTAACTTCTGACAATTATTGGCGAAGATACATCCGTTTGAATTTGGAAACAGAAACTTAAAACGTCAATTTCTCGAAATGACTTCGAGACTACATATTTTCAGCTTTTGATGCAGAATCAAAATACATATAAAGGGCTTCATAATGTTGAAAGAAATTCTAACTTCTGACAATTATTGGCGAAGATACATCCGTTTGAATTTGGAAACAGAAACTTAAAACGTCAATTTCTCGAAATGACTTCGCGACTACATATTTTCAGCTTTTGATGCAGAGTCAAAATATATAAAAAGAGCTTCATAATGTTGAAAGAAATTCTAACTTCTGACAATTATTGGCGAAGATACATCCGTTTGAATTTGGAAACAGAAACTTAAAACGTCAATTTCTCGAAATGACTTCGAGACTACATATTTTCAGCCTTTGATGCAGAATCAAAATATATAAAAAGGGCTTCATAATGTTGAAAGAAATTCTAACTTCTGACAATTATTGGCGAAGATACATCCGTTTGAATTTGGAAACAGAAACTTAAAACGTCAATTTCTCGAAATGACTTCGAGACAACATATTTTCAGCTTTTGATGCAGAGTCAAAATATATAAAAAGGTCTTCATAATGTTGAAAGAAATTCTAACTTCTGACAATTATTGGCGAAGATACATCCGTTTGAATTTGGAAACAGAAACTTAAGACGTCAATTTCTCGAAATGACTTCGAGACTACATATTTTCAGCTTTTGATGCAGAGTCAAAATATATAAAAAGGGCTTCATAATGTTGAAAGAAATTCTAACTTCTCACAATTATTGGCGAAGATACATCCGTTTGAATTTGGAAACAGAAACTTAAAACGTCAATTTCTCGAAATGACTTCGAGACTACATATTTTCAGCTTTTGATGCAGAATCAAAATATATAAAAAGGGCTTCATAATGTTGAAAGAAATTCTGACTTCTGACAATTATTGGCGAAGATACATCAGTTTGAATTTGGGAAACAGAAACTTAAAACGCCAATATCTCGAAATGACTTCGCGACTACATATTTTCAGCTTTTGATGCAGAATCAAAATATATAAAAAGGGGTTCATAATGTTGCAAAAAATTCTAACTTCTGACAATTATTGGCGAAGATACATCCGTTTGAATTTGGAAACAGAAACTTAAAACGTCAATTTCTCGAAATGACTTCGCGACTACATATTTTCAGCTTTTGATGCAGAGTCAAAATATATAAAAAGGGCTTCATAATGCTGAAAGAAATTCTAACTTCTGACAATTATTGGCGAAGATACATCCGTTTGAATTTGGAAACAGAAACTTAAAACGTCAATTTCTCGAAATGACTTCGAGACTACATATTTTCAGCTTTTGATGCAGTATCAAAATATATAAAAAGGGCTTCATAATGTTGAAAGAAATTCTAACTTCTGACAATTATTGGCGAAGATACATCCGTTTGAATTTGGAAACAGAAACTTAAAACGTCGATTTCTCGAAATGACTTCGAGACTACATATTTTCAGCTTTTGATGCACAGTCAAAATATATAAAAAGGTCTTCATAATGTTGAAAGAAATTCTAACTTCTGACAATTATTGGCGAAGATACATCCGTTTGAATTTGGAAACAGAAACTTAAAACGTCAATTTCTCGAAATGACTTCGAGACTACATATTTTCAGCTTTTGATGCAGAATCAAAATATATAAAAAGGGCTTCATAATGTTGAAAGAAATTCTAACTTCTGACAATTATTGGCGAAGATACATCCGTTTGAATTTGGAAACAGAAACTTAAAACGTCAATTTCTCGAAATGACTTCGAGACTACATATTTTCAGCTTTTGATGCAGTATCAAAATATATAAAAAGGGCTTCATAATGTTGAAAGAAATTCTACCTTCTGACAATTATTGGCGAAGATACATCCGTTTGAATTTGGGAAAATAAACTTAAAACGCCAATATCTCGAAATGACTTCGCGACTACATATTTTCAGCTTTTGATGCAGAATCAAAATATATAAAAAGGGGTTCATAATGTTGCAAAAAATTCTAACTTCTGACAATTATTGGCGAAGATACATCCGTTTGAATTTGGAAACAGAAACTTAAAACGTAAATTTCTCGAAATGACTTCGAAACTACATATTTTCAGCTTTTGAAGCAGAGTCAAAATATATAAAAAGGGCTTCATAATGCTGAAAGAAATTCTAACCTCTGACAATTATTGGCGAAGATACATCCGTTTGAATTTGGAAACAGAAACTTAAAACGTCAATTTCTCGAAATGACTTCGAGACTACATATTTTCAGCTTTTGATGCACAGTCAAAATATATAAAAAGGGCTTCATAATGTTGAAAGAAATTCTAACTTCTGACAATTATTGGCGAAGATACATCCGTTTGAATTTGGAAACAGAAACTTAAAACGTCAATTTCTCGAAATGACTTCGCGACTACATATTTTCAGCTTTTGATGCATAGTCAAAATATATAAAAAGGGCTTCATAATGTTGAAAGAAATTCTAACTTCTGACAATTATTGGCGAAGATACATCCGTTTGAATTTGGAAACAGAAACTTAATACGTCAATTTCTCGAAATGACTTCGAGACTACATATTTTCAGCTTTTGATGCAGAATCAAAATATATAAAAAGGGCTTCATAATGTTGAAAGAAATTCTAACTTCTGACAATTATTGGCGAAGATACATCCGTTTGAATTTGGAAACAGAAACTTAAAACGTCGATTTCTCGAAATGACTTCGAAACTACATATTTTCAGCTTTTGATGCAGTATCAAAATATATAAAAAGGGCTTCATAATGTTGAAAGAAATTCTAACTTCTGACAATTATTGGCGAAGATACATCCGTTTGAATTTGGAAACAGAAACTTAAAACGTCGATTTCTCGAAATGACTTCGAGACTACATATTTTCAGCTTTTGATGCACAGTCAAAATATATAAAAAGGTCTTCATAATGTTGAAAGAAATTCTAACTTCTGACAATTATTGGCGAAGATACATCCGTTTGAATTTGGAAACAGAAACTTAAAACGTCAATTTCTCGAAATGACTTCGAGAATACATATTTTCAGCTTTTGATGCAGGGTCAAAATATATAAAAAGGGCTTCGTAATGTTGAAAGAAATTCTAACTTCTGACAATTATTGGCGAAGATACATCCGTTTGAATTTGGAAACAGAAACTTAAAACGTCAATTTCTCGAAATGACTTCGAGACTACATATTTTCAGCTTTTGATGCAGAATCAAAATATATAAAAAGGGCTTCATAATGTTGAAAGAAATTCTAACTTCTGACAATTATTGGCGAAGATACATCCGTTTGAATTTGGAAACAGAAACTTAAAACGTCGATTTCTCGAAATGACTTCAAGACTACATATTTTCAGCTTTTGATGCAGAATCAAAATATATAAAAAGGGCTTCATAATGTTGAAAGAAATTCTGACTTCTGCCAATTATTGGCGAAGATACATCCGTTTGAATTTGGAAACCGAAACTTAAAACGTCAATTTCTCGAAATGACTTCGCGACTACATATTTTCAGCTTTTGATGCAGAGTCAAAATATATAAAAAGAGCTTCATAATGTTGAAAGAAATTCTTACTTCTGACAATTATTGGCGAAGATACATCCGTTTGAATTTGGAAACAGAAACTTAAAACGTCAATTTCTCGAAATGACTTCGAGACTACATATTTTCAGCCTTTGATGCAGAATCAAAATATATAAAAAGGGCTTCATAATGTTGAAAGAAATTCTAACTTCTGACAATTATTGGCGAAGATACATCCGTTTGAATTTGGAAACAGAAACTTAAGACGTCAATTTCTCGAAATGACTTCGAGACTACATATTTTCAGCTTTTGATGCAGAATCAAAATATATAAAAAGGGCTTCATAATGTTGAAAGAAATTCTAACTTCTGACAATTATTGGCGAAGATACATCCGTTTGAATTTGGAAACAGAAACTTAAAACGTCAATTTCTCGAAATGACTTCGAGACTACATATTTTCAGCTTTTGATGCAGAATAAAAATATATAAAAAGGGCTTCATAATGTTGAAAGAAATTCTGACTTTTGACAATTATTGGCGAAGATACATCCGTTTGAATTTGGAAAAATAAACTTAAAACGCCAATATCTTGAAATGACTTCGCGACTACATATTTTCAGCTTTTGATGCAGAATCAAAATATATAAAAAGGGCTTCATAATGTTGCAAGAAATTCTAACTTCTGACAATTATTGGCGAAGATACATCCGTTTGAATTTGGAAACAGAAACTTAAAACGTCAATTTCTCGAAATGACTTCGAAACTACATATTTTCAGCTTTTGATGCAGAGTCAAAATATATAAAAAGGGCTTCATAATGCTGAAAGAAATTCTAACTTCTGACAATTATTGGCGAAGATACATCCGTTTGAATTTGGAAACAGAAACTTAAAACGTCAATTTCTCGAAATGACTTCGAGACTACATATTTTCAGCTTTTGATGCAGTATCAAAATATATAAAAAGGGCTTCATAATGTTGAAAGAAATTCTAACTTCTGACAATTATTGGCGAAGATACATCCGTTTGAATTTGGAAACAGAAACTTAAAACGTCGATTTCTCGAAATGACTTCGAAACTACATATTTTCAGCTTTTGATGCAGTATCAAAATATATAAAAAGGGCTTCATAATGTTGAAAGAAATTCTAACTTCTGACAATTATTGGCGAAGATACATCCGTTTGAATTTGGAAACAGAAACTTAAAACGTCAATTTCTCGAAATGACTTCGAGACTACATATTTTCAGCTTTTGATGCAGAGTCAAAATATATAAAAAGGGCTTCATAATGTTGAAAGAAATTCTAACTTCTGACAATTATTGGCGAAGATACATCCGTTTGAATTTGGAAACAGAAACTTAAAACGTCGATTTCTCGAAATGACTTCGAGACTACATATTTTCAGCTTTTGATGCA
>NW_025062775.1:0-22233 GCF_018153295.1 Drosophila grimshawi | reverse complement strand
GAAAATATGTAGTCGCGAAGTCATTTCGAGAAATTGACGTTTTAAGTTTCGGTTTCCAAATTCAACCGGATGTATCTTCGCCAATAATTGTCAGCAGTTAGAATTTCTTTCAACATTATGAAGCCCTTTTTATATATTTTGACTCTGCATCAAAAGCTGAAAATATATAGTCTCGAAGTCATTTCGAGAAATTGACGTTTTAAGTTTCTGTTTCCAAATTCAAACGGATGTATCTTCGCCAATAATTGTCAGAAGTTAGAATTTCTTTCAACATTATGAAGCCCTTTTTATATATTTTGATTCTGCATCAAAAGCTGAAAATATGTAGTCGCGAAGTCATTTCGAGAAATTGACGTTTTAAGTTTCTGTTTCCAAATTCAAACGGATGTATCTTCGCCAATAATTGTCAGAAGTTAGAATTTCTTTCAACATTATGAAGCCCTTTTTATATATTTTGATTCTGCATCAAAAGCTGAAAATATGTAGTCTCGAAGTCATTTCGAGAAATTGACGTTTTCAGTTTCTGTTTCCAAATTCAAACGGATGTATCTTCGCCAATAATTGTCAGAAGTTAGAATTTCTTTCAACATTATGAAGCCCTTTTTATATATTTTGATTCTGCATCAAAAGGCTGAAAATATGTAGTCTCGAAGTCATTTCGAGATATTGGCGTTTTAAGTTTATTTTCCCAAATTCAAACGGATGTATCTTCGCCAATAATTGTCAGAAGTTAGAATTTCTTTCAACATTATGAAGCCCTTTTTATATATTTTGACTCTGCATCAAAAGCTGAAAATATGTAGTCGCGAAGTCATTTCGAGAAATTGACGTTTTAAGTTTCTGTTTCCAAATTCAAACGGATGTATCTTCGCCAATAATTGTCAGAAGTTAGAATTTCTTCCAACATTATGAAGCCCTTTTTATATATTTTGACTCTGCATCAAAAGCTGAAAATATGTAGTCGCGAAGTCATTTCGAGAAATTGACGTTTTAAGTTTCGGTTTCCAAATTCAAACGGATGTATCTTCGCCAATAATTGTCAGAAGTTAGAATTTCTTTTAACATTATGAAGCCCTTTTTATATATTTTGACTCTGCATCAAAAGCTGAAAATATGTAGTCTCGAAGTCATTTCGAGAAATTGACGTTTTAAGTTTCTGTTTCCAAATTCAAACGGATGTATCTTCGCCAATAATTGTCAGAAGTTAGAATTTCTTTCAACATTATGAAGCCCTTTTTATATATTTTGATTCTGCATCAAAAGCTGAAAATATGTAGTGTCGAAGTCATTTCGAGAAATTGACGTTTTAAGTTTATTTTCCCAAATTCAAACGGATGTATCTTCGCCAATAATTGTCAGAAGTTAGAATTTCTTTCAACATTATGAAGCCCTTTTTATATATTTTGACTCTGCATCAAAAGCTGAAAATATGTAGTCGCGAAGTCATTTCGAGAAATTGACGTTTTAAGTTTCTGTTTCCAAATTCAAACGGATGTATCTTCGCCAATAATTGTCAGAAGTTAGAATTTCTTTCAACATTATGAAGCCCTTTTTATATATTTTGATTCTGCATCAAAAGCTGAAAATATGTAGTCTTGAAGTCATTTCGAGAAATCGACGTTTTAAGTTTCTGTTTCCAAATTCAAACGGATGTATCTTCGCCAATAATTGTCAGAAGTTAGAATTTCTTTCAACATTATGAAGCCCTTTTTATATATTTTGATTCTGCATCAAAGGCTGAAAATATGTAGTCTCGAAGTCATTTCGAGATATTGGCGTTTTAAGTTTATTTTCCCAAATTCAAACGGATGTATCTTCGCCAATAATTGTCAGAAGTTAGAATTTCTTTCAACATTATGAAGCCCTTTTTATATATTTTGACTCTGCATCAAAAGCTGAAAATATGTAGTCGCGAAGTCATTTCGAGAAATTGACGTTTTAAGTTTCGGTTTCCAAATTCAAACGGATGTATCTTCGCCAATAATTGTCAGAAGTTAGAATTTCTTTCAACATTATGAAGCCCTTTTTATATATTTTGACTCTGCATCAAAAGCTGAAAATATGTAGTCGCGAAGTCATTTCGAGAAATTGACGTTTTAAGTTTTGGTTTCCAAATTCAAACGGATGTATCTTCGCCAATAATTGTCAGAAGTTAGAATTTCTTTTAACATTATGAAGCCCTTTTTATATATTTTGATTCTGCATCAAAAGCTGAAAATATGTAGTCTCGAAGTCATTTCGAGAAATTGACGTTTTAAGTTTCTGTTTCCAAATTCAAACGGATGTATCTTCGTCAATAATTGTCAGAAGTTAGAATTTCTTTCAACATTATGAAGCCTTTTTTATATATTTTGATTCTGCATCAAAAGCTGAAAATATGTAGTCTCGAAGTCATTTCGAGAAATTGACGTTTTAAGTTTCTGTTTCCAAATTCAAACGGATGTATCTTCGCCAATAATTGTCAGAAGTTAGAATTTCTTTCAACATTATGAAGCCCTTTTTATATATTTTGACTCTGCTTTAAAAGCTGAAAATATGTAGTCTCGAAGTCATTTCGAGAAATTGACGTTTTAAGTTTCTGTTTCCAAATTCAAACGGATGTATCTTCGCCAATAATTGTCAGCAGTTAGAATTTATTTCAACATTATGAAGCCCTTTTTATATATTTTGATTCTGCATCAATAGCTGGAAATGTGTAGTCTCGAAGTCATTTCGAGATATTGGCGGCTTAAGTTTCATTTCCCAAATTCAAACGGATGTATCTTCGCCAATAATTGTCAGAAGTTAGAATTTCTTTCAACATTATGAAGCCCTTTTTTTATATGTTGACTCTGCATCAAAAGCTGAAAATATGTAGTCTCGAAGTCATTTCGAGAAATTGACGTTTTAAGTTTCTGTTTCCAAATTCAAACGGATGTATCTTCGCCAATAATTGTCAGAAGTTAGAATTTCTTTCAACATTATGAAGCCCTTTTTATATATTTTGACTCCGCATCAAAAGCTGAAAATATGTAGTCGCGAAGTCATTTCGAGAAATTGACGTTTTAAGTTTCTGTTTCCAAATTCAAACGGATGTATCTTCGCCAATAATTGTCAGAAGTTAGAATTTCTTTCAACATTATGAAGCCCTTTTTATATATTTTGACTCTGCATCAAAAGCTGAAAATATGTAGTCTCAAAGTCATTTCGAGAAATCGACGTTTTAAGTTTCTGTTTCCAAATTCAAACGGATGTATCTTCGCCAATAATTGTCAGAAGTTAGAATTTCTTTCAACATTATGAAGCCCTTTTTATATATTTTGATTCTGCATCAAAGGCTGAAAATATGTAGTCTCGAAGTCATTTCGAGATATTGGCGTTTTAAGTTTATTTTCCCAAATTCAAACGGATGTATCTTCGCCAATAATTGTCAGAAGTTAGAATTTCTTTCAACATTATGAAGCCCTTTTATATATTTTGACTCTGCATCAAAAGCTGAAAATATGTAGTCGCGAAGTCATTTCGAGAAATTGACGTTTTAAGTTTCTGTTTCCAAATTCAAACGGATGTATCTTCGCCAATAATTGTCAGAAGTTAGAATTTCTTCCAACATTATGAAGCCCTTTTTTATATATTTTGACTCTGCATCAAAAACTGAAAATATGTAGTCGCGAAGTCATTTCGAGAAATTGACGTTTTAAGTTTCGGTTTCCAAATTCAAACGGATGTATCTTCGCCAATAATTGTCAGAAGTTAGAATTTCTTTTAACATTATGAAGCCCTTTTTATATATTTTGATTCTGCATCAAAAGCTGAAAATATGTAGTCTCGAAGTCATTTCGAGAAATTGACGTTTTAAGTTTCTGTTTCCAAATTCAAACGGATGTATCTTCGTCAATAATTGTCAGAAGTTAGAATTTCTTTCAACATTATGAAGCCTTTTTTATATATTTTGATTCTGCATCAAAAGCTGAAAATATGTAGTCTCGAAGTCATTTCGAGAAATTGACGTTTTAAGTTTCTGTTTCCAAATTCAAACGAATGTATCTTCGCCAATAATTGTCAGAAGTTAGAATTTCTTTCAACATTATGAAGCCCTTTTTATATATTTTGACTCTGCATCAAAAGCTGAAAATATGTAGTCTCGAAGTCATTTCGAGAAATTGACGTTTTAAGTTTCTGTTTCCAAATTCAAACGGATGTATCTTCGCCAATAATTGTCAGCAGTTAGAATTTCTTTCAACATTATGAAGCCCTTTTTATATATTTTGATTCTGCATCAATAGCTGGAAATGTGTAGTCTCGAAGTCATTTCGAGATATTGACGGCTTAAGTTTCATTTCCCAAATTCAAACGGATGTATCTTCGCCAATAATTGTCAGAAGTTAGAATTTCTTTCAACATTATGAAGCCCTTTTTTTATATGTTGACTCTGCATCAAAAGCTGAAAATATGTAGTCTCGAAGTCATTTCGAGAAATTGACGTTTTAAGTTTCTGTTTCCAAATTCAAACGGATGTATCTTCGTCAATAATTGTCAGAAGTTAGAATTTCTTTCAACATTATGAAGCCCTTTTTATATATTTTGATTCTGCATCAAAAGCTGAAAATATGTAGTCTCGAAGTCATTTCGAGAAATTGACGTTTTAAGTTTCTGTTTCCAAATTCAAACGGATGTATCTTCGCCAATAATTGTCAGCAGTTAGAATTTCTTTCAACATTATGAAGCCCTTTTTATATATTTTGACTCTGCATCAAAAGCTGAAAATATGTAATCGCGAAGTCATTTCGAGAAATTGACTGTTTTAAGTTTCGGTTTCCAAATTCAACCGGACGTATCTTCTCCAATAGTTGTCAGAAGTTAGAATTTCTTTCAACATTATGAAGCCCTTTTTATATATTTTGATTCTGCATCAAAAGCTGAAAATATGTAGACTCGAAGTCATTTCCTGAAATCGACGTTTTAAGTTTCTGTTTCCAAATTCAAACGGATGAATCTTCGCCAATAATTGTCAGAAGTTAGAATTTCTTTCAACATTATGAAGCCCATTTTATATATTTTGACTGTGCATCAAAAGCTGAAAATATGTAGTCTCGAAGTCATTTCGAGAAATCGACGTTTTAACTTTCTGTTTCCAAATTCAAACGGATGTATCTTCGCCAATAATTGGCAGAAGTCAGAATTTCTTTCAACATTATGAAGCCCTTTTTTTATATGTTGACTCTGCATCAAAAGCTGAAAATATGTAGTCTCAAAGTCATGTCGAGAAATTGACGTTTTAAGTTTCTGTTTCCAAATTCAAACGGATGTATCTTCGCCAATAATTGTCAGAAGTTAGAATTTCTTTCAACATTATGAAGCCCTTTTTATATATTTTGACTCTGCATCAAAAGCTGAAAATATGTAGTCTCGAAGTCATTTCGAGAAATTGCCGGTTTAAGTTTCTTTTCCCAAATTCAAACGGATGTATCTTCGCCAATAATTGTCAGAAGTTAGAATTTCTTTCAACATTATGAAGCCCTTTTTATATATTTTGATTCTGCATCAAAAGCTGAAAATATGTAGTCTCGAAGTCATTTCGAGAAATTGACGTTTTAAGTTTCTGTTTCCAAATTCAAATGGATGTATCTTCGCCAATAATTGTCAGAAGTTAGAATTTCTTTCAACATTATGAAGCCCTTTTTATATATTTTGACTCTGCTTCAAAAGCTGAAAATATGTAGTTTCGAAGTCATTTCGAGAAATTGACGTTTTAAGTTTCGGTTTCCAAATTCAACCGGATGTAACATCGCCAATAATTGTCAGCAGTTAGAATTTCTTTCAACATTATGAAGCCCTTTTTATATATTTTGATTCTGCATCAAAAGCTGAAAATATGTAGTCTTGAAGTCATTTCGAGAAATTGACGTTTTAAGTTGCTGTTTCCAAATTCAAACGGATGTATCTTCGCCAATAATTGTCAGAAGTTAGAATTTCTTTCAACATTATGAAGCCCTTTTTATATATTTTGATTCTGCATCAAAAGCTGAAAATATGTAGTCTCGAAGTCATTTCGAGAAATCGACGTTTTAAGTTTCTGTTTCCAAATTCAAACGGATGTATCTTCGCCAATAATTGTCAGAAGTTAGAATTTCTTTCAACATTATGAACCCCTTTTTATATATTTTGACCCTGCATCAAAAGCTGAAAATATGTAGTCTCGAAGTCATTTCGAGAAATTGACGTTTTAAGTTTCCGTTTCCAAATTCAAATGGATGTATCTTCGCCAATAATTGTCAGAAGTTAGAATTTCTTTCAACATTATGAAGCCCTTTTTATATATTTTGATTCTGCATCAAAAGCTGAAAATATGTAGTCTCGAAGTCATTTCGCGAAATTGACGTTTTAAGTTTCTGTTTCCAAATTCAAACGGATGTATCTTCGCCAATAATTGTCAGCAGTTAGAATTTCTTTCAACATTATGAAGCCCTTTTTATATATTTTGATTCTGCATCAAAGGCTGAAAATATGTAGTCTCGAAGTCATTTCAAGATATTGGCGTTTTAAGTTTATTTTCCCAAATTCAAACGGATGTATCTTCGCCAATAATTGTCAGAAGTTAGAATTTCTTTCAACATTATGAAGCCCTTTTTATATATTTTGACTCTGCATCAAAAGCTGAAAATATGTAGTCGCGAAGTCATTTCGAGAAATTGACGTTTTAAGTTTCTGTTTCCAAATTCAAACGGATGTATCTTCGCCAATAATTGTCAGAAGTTAGAATTTCTTCCAACATTATGAAGCCCTTTTTATATATTTTGACTCTGCATCAAAAACTGAAAATATGTAGTCGCGAAGTCATTTCGAGAAATTGACGTTTTAAGTTTCTGTTTCCAAATTCAAACGGATGTATCTTCGCCAATAATTGTCAGAAGTTAGAATTTCTTTTAACATTATGAAGCCCTTTTTATATATTTTGATTCTGCATCAAAAGCTGAAAATATGTAGTCTCGAAGTCATTTCGAGAAATTGACGTTTTAAGTTTCTGTTTCCAAATTCAAACGGATGTATCTTCGTCAATAATTGTCAGAAGTTAGAATTTCTTTCAACATTATGAAGCCCTTTTTATATATTTTGACTCTGCATCAAAAGCTGAAAATATGTAGTCTCGAAGTCATTTCGAGAAATTGACGTCTTAAGTTTCTGTTTCCAAATTCAAACGAATGTATCTTCGCCAATAATTGTCAGAAGTTAGAATTTCTTTCAACATTATGAAGCCCTTTTTATATATTTTGACTCTGCATCAAAAGCTGAAAATATGTAGTCTCGAAGTCATTTCGAGAAATTGACGTTTTAAGTTTCTGTTTCCAAATTCAAACGGATGTATCTTCGCCAATAATTGTCAGAAGTTAGAATTTCTTTCAACATTATGAAGCCCTTTTTATATATTTTGATTCTGCATCAATAGCTGGAATGTGTAGTCTCGAAGTCATTTCGAGATATTGACGGCTTAAGTTTCATTTCCCAAATTCAAACGGATGTATCTTCGCCAATAATTGTCAGAAGTTAGAATTTCTTTCAACATTATGAAGCCCTTTTTTTATATGTTGACTCTGCATCAAAAGCTGAAAATATGTAGTCTCGAAGTCATTTCGAGAAATTGCCGGTTTAAGTTTCTTTTCCCAAATTCAAACGGATGTATCTTCGCCAATAATTGTCAGAAGTTAGAATTTCTTTCAACATTATGAAGCCCTTTTTATATATTTTGATTCTGCATCAAAAGCTGAAAATATGTAGTCTCGAAGTCATTTCGAGAAATTGACGTTTTAAGTTTCTGTTTCCAAATTCAAATGGATGTATCTTCGCCAATAATTGTCAGAAGTTAGAATTTCTTTCAACATTATGAAGCCCTTTTTATATATTTTGACTCTGCTTCAAAAGCTGAAAATATGTAGTTTCGAAGTCATTTCGAGAAATTGACGTTTTAAGTTTCGGTTTCCAAATTCAACCGGATGTAACATCGCCAATAATTGTCAGCAGTTAGAATTTCTTTCAACATTATGAAGCCCTTTTTATATATTTTGATTCTGCATCAAAAGCTGAAAATATGTAGTCTTGAAGTCATTTCGAGAAATTGACGTTTTAAGTTGCTGTTTCCAAATTCAAACGGATGTATCTTCGCCAATAATTGTCAGAAGTTAGAATTTCTTTCAACATTATGAAGCCCTTTTTATATATTTTGATTCTGCATCAAAAGCTGAAAATATGTAGTCTCGAAGTCATTTCGAGAAATCGACGTTTTAAGTTTCTGTTTCCAAATTCAAACGGATGTATCTTCGCCAATAATTGTCAGAAGTTAGAATTTCTTTCAACATTATGAACCCCTTTTTATATATTTTGACCCTGCATCAAAAGCTGAAAATATGTAGTCTCGAAGTCATTTCGAGAAATTGACGTTTTAAGTTTCCGTTTCCAAATTCAAATGGATGTATCTTCGCCAATAATTGTCAGAAGTTAGAATTTCTTTCAACATTATGAAGCCCTTTTTATATATTTTGATTCTGCATCAAAAGCTGAAAATATGTAGTCTCGAAGTCATTTCGCGAAATTGACGTTTTAAGTTTCTGTTTCCAAATTCAAACGGATGTATCTTCGCCAATAATTGTCAGCAGTTAGAATTTCTTTCAACATTATGAAGCCCTTTTTATATATTTTGACTCTGCATCAAAAGCTGAAAATATGTAGTCGCGAAGTCATTTCCAGAAATCGACGTTTTAAGTTTCTGTTTCCAAATTCAAACGGATGAATCTTCGCCAATAATTGTCAGAAGTTAGAATTTCTTTCAACATTATGAAGCCCATTTTATATATTTTGACTGTGCATCAAAAGCTGAAAATATGTAGTCTCGAAGTCATTTCGAGAAATTGGCGGTTTAAGTTTCTTTTCCCAAATTCAAACGGATGTATCTTCGCCAATAATTGTCAGAAGTTAGAATTTCTTTCAACATTATGAAGCCCTTTTTATATATTTTGATTCTGCATCAAAAGCTGAAAATATGTAGTCTCGAAGTCATTTCGAGAAATTGACGTTTTAAGTTTCTGTTTCCAAATTCAAATGGATGTATCTTCGCCAATAATTGTCAGAAGTTAGAATTTCTTTCAACATTATGAAGCCCTTTTTATATATTTTGACTCTGTTTCAAAAGCTGAAAATATGTAGTCTTGAAGTCATTTCGAGAAATTGACGTTTTAAGTATCTGTTTCCAAATTCAAACGGATGTATCTTCGCCAATAATTGTCAGAAGTTAGAATTTCTTTCAACATTATGAAGCCCTTTTTATATATTTTGATTCTGCATCAAAAGCTGAAAATATGTAGTCTCGAAGTCATTTCGAGAAATCGACGTTTTAAGTTTCTGTTTCCAAATTCAAACGGATGTATCTTCGCCAATAATTGTCAGAAGTTAGAATTTCTTTCAACATTATGAACCCCTTTTTATATATTTTGACCCTGCATCAAAAGCTGAAAATTTGTAGTCTCGAAGTCATTTCGAGAAATTGACGTTTTAAGTTTCTGTTTCCAAATTCAAATGGATGTATCTTCGCCAATAATTGTCAGAAGTTAGAATTTCTTTCAACATTATGAAGCCCTTTTTATATATTTTGATTCTGCATCAAAAGCTGAAAATATGTAGTCTCGAAGTCATTTCGCGAAATTGACGTTTTAAGTTTCTGTTTCCAAATTCAAACGGATGTATCTTCGCCAATAATTGTCAGAAGTTAGAATTTCTTTCAACATTATGAAGCCCTTTTTATATATTTTGACTCTGCATCAAAAGCTGAAAATATGTAGTCTCAAAGTCATTTCGAGAAATTGACGTTTTAAGTTTCTGTTTCCAAATTCAAACGGATGTATCTTCGCCAATAATTGTCAGAAGTTAGAATTTCTTTCAACATTATGAAGCCCTTTTTATATATTTTGACTCTGCATCAAAAGCTGAAAATATGTAGTCGCGAAGTCATTTCGAGAAATTGACGTTTTAAGTTTCGGTTTCCAAATTCAAACGGATGTATCTTCGCCAATAATTGGCAGAAGTCAGAATTTCTTTCAACATTATGAAGCCCTTTTTATATATTTTGATTCTGCATCAAAAGCTGAAAATATGTAGTCTCGAAGTCATTTCGCGAAATTGACGTTTTAAGTTTCTGTTTCCAAATTCAAACGGATGTATCTTCGCCAATAATTGTCAGAAGTTAGAATTTCTTTCAACATTATGAAGCCCTTTTTATATATTTTGACTCTGCATCAAAAGCTGAAAATATGTAGTCGCGAAGTCATTTCGAGAAATTGACGTTTTAGTTTCGGTTTCCAAATTCAAACGGATATATCTTCGCCAATGATTGGCAGAAGTCAGAATTTCTTCCAACATTATGAAGCCCTTTTTATATATTCTGATTCTGCATCAAAAGCTGAAAATATGTAGTCTCGTAGTCATTTCGAGAAATCGACGTTTTAAGTTTCTGTTTCCAAATTCAAACGGATGTATCTTCGCCAATAATTATCAGAAGTTAGAATTTCTTTCAACATTATGAAGCCCTTTTTATATATTTTGACTCTGCATCAAAAGCTGAAAATATGTAGTCGCGAAGTCATTTCGAGAAATTGACGTTTTAAGTTTCGGTTTCCAAATTCAACCGGATGTATCTTCGCCAATAATTGTCAGCAGTTAGAATTTCTTTCAACATTATGAAGCCCTTTTTATATATTTTGACTCTGCATCAAAAGCTGAAAATATGTAGTCGCGAAGTCATTTCGAGAAATTGACGTTTTAAGTTTCGGTTTCCAAATTCAAACGGATGTATCTTCGCCAATAATTGTCAGAAGTTAGAATTTCTTTCAACATTATGAAGCCTTTTTATATATTTTGATTCTGCATCAAAAGCTGAAAATATGTAGTCTCGAAGTCATTTCGAGAAATTGACGTTTTAAGTTTCTATTTCCAAATTCAAACGGATGTATCTTTGCCAATAATTGTCAGAAGTTAGAATTTCTTTCAACATTATGAAGCCCTTTTTATATATTTTGACTCTGCATCAAAAGCTGAAAATATGTAGTCGCGAAGTCATTTCGAGAAATTGACGTTTTAAGTTTCGGTTTCCAAATTCAAACGGATGTATCTTCGCCAATAATTGTCAGAAGTTAGAATTTCTTTCAACATTATGAAGCCTTTTTATATATTTTGATTCTGCATCAAAAGCTGAAAATATGTAGTCTCGAAGTCAGTTCGAGAAATTGACGTTTTAAGTTTCTGTTTCCAAATTCAAACGGATGTATCTTCGCCAATAATTGTCAGAAGTTAGAATTTCTTTCAACATTATGAAGCCCTTTTTATATATTTTGATTCTGCATCAAAAGCTGAAAATATGTAGTCTCGAAGTCATTTCGAGAAATCGTCGTTTTAAGTCTCTGTTTCCAAATTCAAACGAATGTATCTTCGCCAATAATTGTCAGAAGTTAGAATTTCTTTCAACATTATGAAGCGCTTTTTATATATTTTGATTCTGCATCAAAAGCTGAAAATATGTAGTCTCGAAGTCATTTCGAGAAATTGACGTTTTAAGTTTCTGTTTCCAAATTCAAACGGATGTATCTTCGCCAATAATTGTCAGAAGTTAGAATTTCTTTCAACATTATGAAGCCTTTTTATATATTTTGACTATACATCAAAAGCTGAAAATATGTAGTCTCGAAGTCATTTCGAGAAATTGACGTTTTAAGTTTCTGTTTCCAAATTCAAACAGATGTATCTTCGCCAATAATTGTCAGAAGTTAGAATTTCTTTCAACATTATGAAGCCCTTTTTATATATTTTGACTCTGCATCAAAAGCTGAAAATATGTAGTCTCGAAGTCATTTCGAGAAATTGACGTTTTAAGTTTCTGTTTCCAAATGTAAATGGATGTATCTTTGCCAATAATTGTCAGAAGTTAGAATTTCTTTCAACATTATGAAGCCCTTTTTACATATTTTGATTCTGCATCAAAAGCTGAAAATATGTAGTCTCGAAGTCATTTCGCGAAATTGACGTTTTAAGTTTCTGTTTCCAAATTCAAACGGATAAATCTTCGCCAATAATTGTCAGAAGTTAGAATTTCTTTCAACATTATGAAGCCCTTTTTATATATTTTGATTCTGCATCAAAAGCTGAAAATATGTAGTCTCGAAGTCATTTCGAGAAATTGACGTTTTAAGTTTCTGTTTCCAAATTCAAATGGATGTATCTTCGCCAATAATTGTCAGAAGTTAGAATTTCTTTCAACATTATGAAGCCCTTTTTATATATTTTGATTCTGCATCAAAAGCTGAAAATATGTAGTCTCGAAGTCATTTCGCGAAATTGACGTTTTAAGTTTCTGTTTCCAAATTCAAACGGATGTATCTTCGCCAATAATTGTCAGAAGTTAGAATTTCTTTCAACATTATGAAGCCCTTTTTATATATTTTGACTCTGCATCAAAAGCTGAAAATATGTAGTCGCGAAGTCATTTCGAGAAATTGACATTTTAAGTTTATTTTCCCAAATTCAAACGGATGTATCTTTGCCAATAATTGTCAGAAGTTAGAATTTCTTTCAACATTATGAAGCCCTTTTTATGTATTTTGATTCTGCATCAAAAGCTGAAAATATGTAGTCGCGAAGTCATTTCGAGAAATTGACGTTTTAAGTTTCGGTTTCCAAATTCAAACGGATGTATCTTCGCCAATAATTGTCAGAAGTTAGAATTTCTTTCAACATTATGAAGCCTTTTTATATATTTTGATTCTGCATCAAAAGCTGAAAATATGTAGTCTCGAAGTCATTTCGAGAAATTGACGTTTTAAGTTTCTATTTCCAAATTCAAACGGATGTATCTTCGCCAATAATTGTCAGAAGTTAGAATTTCTTTCAACATTATGAAGCCCTTTTTATATATTTTGACTATGCATCAAAAGCTGAAAATATGTAGTCTCGAAGTCATTTCGAGAAATTGACGTTTTAAGTTTCTGTTTCCAAAATTCAAAACGGATGTATCTTCGCCAATAATTGTCAGAAAGTTAGAATTTCTTTCAAACATTATGAAGCCCTTTTCATATATTTTGACTCTGCATCAAAAGCTGAAAATATGTAGTCTTGAAGTCATTTCGAGAAATTGACGTTTTAAGTTTCTGTTTCCCAAATTCAAACGGATGTATCTTCGCCAATAATTGTCAGAAGTTAGAATTTCTTTCAACATTATGAAGCCCTTTTTATATATTTTGACTCTGCATCAAAAGCTGAAAATATGTAGTCGCGAAGTCATTTCGAGAAATTGACGTTTTAAGTTTCGGTTTCCAAATTCAAACGGATGTATCTTCGCCAATAATTGTCAGAAGTTAGAATTTCTTTCAACATTATGAAGCCTTTTTATATATTTTGATTCTGCATCAAAAGCTGAAAATATGTAGTCTCGAAGTCAGTTCGAGAAATTGACGTTTTAAGTTTCTGTTTCCAAATTCAAACGGATGTATCTTCGCCAATAATTGTCAGAAGTTAGAATTTCTTTCAACATTATGAAGCCCTTTTTATATATTTTGATTCTGCATCAAAAGCTGAAAATATGTAGTCTCGAAGTCATTTCGAGAAATCGACGTTTTAAGTCTCTGTTTCCAAATTCAAACGAATGTATCTTCGCCAATAATTGTCAGAAGTTAGAATTTCTTTCAACATTATGAAGCGCTTTTTATATATTTTGATTCTGCATCAAAAGCTGAAAATATGTAGTCTCGAAGTCATTTCGAGAAATTGACGTTTTAAGTTTCTGTTTCCAAATTCAAACGGATGTATCTTCGCCAATAATTGTCAGAAGTTAGAATTTCTTTCAACATTATGAAGCCTTTTTATATATTTTGACTATACATCAAAAGCTGAAAATATGTAGTCTCGAAGTCATTTCGAGAAATTGACGTTTTAAGTTTCTGTTTCCAAATTCAAACAGATGTATCTTCGCCAATAATTGTCAGAAGTTAGAATTTCTTTCAACATTATGAAGCCCTTTTTATATATTTTGACTCTGCATCAAAAGCTGAAAATATGTAGTCTCGAAGTCATTTCGAGAAATTGACGTTTTAAGTTTCTGTTTCCAAATGTAAATGGATGTATCTTTGCCAATAATTGTCAGAAGTTAGAATTTCTTTCAACATTATGAAGCCCTTTTTACATATTTTGATTCTGCATCAAAAGCTGAAAATATGTAGTCTCGAAGTCATTTCGCGAAATTGACGTTTTAAGTTTCTGTTTCCAAATTCAAACGGATAAATCTTCGCCAATAATTGTCAGAAGTTAGAATTTCTTTCAACATTATGAAGCTAAGTTTCTGTTTCCAAATTCAAATGGATGTATCTTCGCCAATAATTGTCAGAAGTTAGAATTTCTTTCAACATTATGAAGCCCTTTTTATATATTTTGATTCTGCATCAAAAGCTGAAAATATGTAGTCTCGAAGTCATTTCGCGAAATTGACGTTTTAAGTTTCTGTTTCCAAATTTCAAACAGATGTATCTTCGCCAATAATTGTCAGAAGTTAGAATTTCTTTCAACATTATGAAGCCCTTTTTATATATTTTGACTGTGCATCAAAAGCTGAAAATATGTAGTCTCGAAGTCATTTCGAGAAATCGACGTTTTAAGTTTCTGTTTCCAAATTCAAACGGATGTATCTTCGCCAATAATTGGCAGAAGTCAGAATTTCTTTCAACATTATGAAGCGCTTTTTATATATTTTGATTCTGCATCAAAAGCTGAAAATATGTAGTCTCGAAGTCATTTCGAGAAATTGACGTTTTAAGTTTCTCTTTCCAAATTCAAACGGATGTATCTTCGTCAATAATTGTCAGAAGTTAGAATTTCTTTCAACATTATGAAGCCCTTTTTATATATTTTGATTCTGCATCAAAAGCTGAAAATATGTAGTCTCGAATTCATTTCGAGAAATCGACGTTTTAAGTCTCTGTTTCCAAATTCAAACGGATGTATCTTCGCCAATAATTGTCAGAAGTTAGAATTTCTTTCAACATTATGAAGCCCATTTTATATATTTTGACTGTGCATCAAAAGCTGAAAATATGTAGTCTCGAAGTCATTTCGAGAAATCGACGTTTTAAGTTTCTGTTTCCAAATTCAAACGGATGTATCTTCGCCAATAATTGGCAGAAGTCAGAATTTCTTTCAACATTATGAAGCCCTTTTTATATATTTTGATTCTGCATCAAAAGCTGAAAATATGTAGTCTCGAAGTCATTTCGAGAAATTGACGTTTTAAGTTTCTCTTTCCAAATTCAAACGGATGTATCTTCGTCAATAATTGTCAGAAGTTAGAATTTCTTTCAACATTATGAAGCCCTTTTTATATATTTTGATTCTGCATCAAAAGCTGAAAATATGTAGTCTCGAATTCATTTCGAGAAATCGACGTTTTAAGTCTCTGTTTCCAAATTCAAACGGATGTATCTTCGCCAATAATTGTCAGAAGTTAGAATTTCTTTCAACATTATGAAGCCCTTTTTATATATTTTGACTCTGCATCAAAAGCTGAAAATATGTAGTCTCGAAGTCATTTCGAGAAATTGACGTTTTAAGTTTCGGTTTCCAAATTCAAACGGATGTATCTTCGCCAATAATTGTCAGAAGTTCGAATTTCTTTCAACATTATGAAGCCCTTTTTATATATTTTGATTCTGCATCAAAAGCTGAAAATATGTAGTCTCGAAGTCATTTCGAGAAATCGACGTTTTAAGTCTCTGTGTCCAAATTCAAACGGATGTATCTTCGCCAATAATTGTCAGAAGTCAGAATTTCTTTCAACATTATGAAGCCCTTTTTATATATTTTGACTCTGCATCAAAAGCTGAAAATATGTAGTCGCGAAATCATTTCGAGATATTGGCGGTTTAAGTTTCTTTTCCCAAATTCAAACGGATGTATCTTCGCCAATAATTGTCAGAATCAGAATTTCTTTCAACATTATGAAGCCCTTTTTATACATGTTGACTCTGCATCAAAAGCTGAAAATATGTAGTCGCGAAGTCATTTCGCGAAATTGACGTTTTAAGTTTCTGTTTCCAAATTCAAACGGATGTATCTTCGCCAATAATTGTCAGAAGTTAGAATTTCTTTCAACATTATGAAGCCCTTTTTATATATTTTGATTCTGCATCAAAAGCTGAAAATATGTAGTCTCGAAGTCATTTCGAGAAATTGACGTTTTAAGTTTCTGTTTCCAAATTCAAATGGATGTATCTTCGCCAATAATTGTCAGAAGTTAGAATTTCTTTCAACATTATGAAGCCCTTTTTATATATTTTGACTGTGCTTCAAAAGCTGAAAATATGTAGTCTCGAAGTCATTTCGAGAAATTGACGTTTTAAGTTTCGGTTTCCAAATTCAACCGGATGTATCTTCGCCAATAATTGTCAGCAGTTAGAATTTCATTCAACATTATGAAGCCCTTTTTATATATTTTGATTCTGCGTCAAAAGCTGAAAATATGTAGTCTCGAAGTCATTTCGAGAAATTGACGTTTTAAGTTTCTGTTTCCAAATTCAAACGGATGTATCTTCGCCAATAATTGTCAGAAGTTAGAATTTCTTTCAACATTATGAAGCCCTTTTTATATATTTTGATTCTGCATCAAAAGCTGAAAATATGTAGTCTCAAAGTCATTTCGAGAAATTGACGTTTTAAGTTTCTGTTTCCAAATTCAAACGGATGTATCTTCGCCAATAATTGTCGAAAGTTAGAATTTCTTTCAACATTATGAAGCCCTTTTTATATATTTTGACTATGCATCAAAAGCTGAAAATATGTAGTCTCGAAGTCATTTCGAGAAATTGACGTTTTAAGTTTCGGTTTCCAAATTCAAACGGATGTATCTTCGCCAATAATTGTCAGAAGTTAGAATTTCTTTCAACATTATGAAGCCCTTTTTATATATTTTGATTCTGCATCAAAAGCTGAAAATATGTAGTCTCGAAGTCATTTCGCGAAATTGACGTTTTAGTTTCGGTTTCCAAGTTCAAACGGATGTATCTTCGCCAATAATTGTCAGCAGTTAGAATTTCTTTCAACATTATGAAGCCCTTTTTATATATTTTGACTCTGCATCAAAAACTGAAAATATGTAGTCGCGAAGTCATTTCGAGAAATTGACGTTTTAAGTTTCGGTTTCCAAATTCAAACGGATGTATCTTCGCCAATAATTGTCAGCAGTTAGAATTTCTTTCAACATTATGAAGCCCTTTTTATATATTCTGATTCTGCATCAAAAGCTGAAAATATGTAGTCTTGTAGTCATTTCGAGAAATCGACGTTTAAAGTTTCTGTTTCCAAATTCAAACGGATGTATCTTCGCCAATAATTGTCAGAAGTTAGAATTTCTTTCAACATTATGAAGCCCTTTTTATATATTTTGACCCTGCATCAAAAGCTGAAAATATGTAGTCTCGAAGTCATTTCGAGAAATTGACGTTTTAAGTTTCTGTTTCCAAATTCAAACGGATGTATCTTCGCCAATAATTGTCAGAAGTTAGAATTTCTTTCAACATTATGAAGCCCTTTTTATATATTCTGATTCTGCATCAAAAGCTGAAAATATGTAGTCTCGAAGTCATTTCGAGAAATTGACGTTTTAAGTTTCTGTTTCCAAATTCAAACGGATGTATCTTCGCCAATAATTGTCAGCAGTTAGAATTTCTTTCAACATTATAAAGCCCTTTTTATATATTCTGATTCTGCATCAAAAGCTGAAAATATGTAGTCTTGAAGTCATTTCGCGAAATTGACGTTTTAAGTTTCTGTTTCCAAATTCAAACGGATGTATCTTCGCCAATAATTGTCAGAAGTTAGAATTTCTTTCAATATTATGAAGCCCTTTTTATATATTTTGATTCTGTATCAAAAGCTGAAAATATGTAGTCTCGAAGTCATTTCGAGAAATTGACGTTTTAAGTTTCTGTTTCCAAATTCAAACGGATGTATCTTCGCCAATAATTGTCAGAAGTTAGAATTTCTTTCAACATTATGAAGCCCTTTTTATATATTTTGATTCTGCATCAAAAGCTGAAAATATGTAGTCTCGAAGTCATTTCGCGAAATTGACGTTTTAAGTTTCTGTTTCCAAATTCAAACGGATGTATCTTCGCCAATAATTGTCAGAAGTTAGAATTTCTTTCAACATTATGAAGCCCTTTTTATATATTTTGACTCTGCATCAAAAGCTGAAAATATGTAGTCTCAAAGTCATTTCGAGAAATTGACGTTTTAAGTTTCTGTTTCCAAATTCAAACGGATGTATCTTCGCCAATAATTGTCAGAAGTTAGAATTTCTTTCAACATTATGAAGCCCTTTTTATATATTTTGACTCTGCATCAAAAGCTGAAAATATGTAGTCGCGAAGTCATTTCGAGAAAATGACGTTTTAAGTTTCGGTTTCCAAATTCAAACGGATGTATCTTCGCCAATAATTGGCAGAAGTCAGAATTTCTTTCAACATTATGAAGCCCTTTTTATATATTTTGACTCTGCATCAAAAGCTGAAAATATGTAGTCTTGAAGTCATTTCGCGAAATTGACGTTTTAAGTTTCTGTTTCCAAATTCAAACGGATGTATCTTCGCCAATAATTGTCAGAAGTTAGAATTTCTTTCAATATTATGAAGCCCTTTTTATATATTTTGATTCTGTATCAAAAGCTGAAAATATGTAGTCTCGAAGTCATTTCGAGAAATTGACGTTTTAAGTTTCTGTTTCCAAATTCAAACGGATGTATCTTCGCCAATAATTGTCAGAAGTTAGAATTTCTTTCAACATTATGAAGCCCTTTTTATATATTTTGATTCTGCATCAAAAGCTGAAAATATGTAGTCTCGAAGTCATTTCGCGAAATTGACGTTTTAAGTTTCTGTTTCCAAATTCAAACGGATGTATCTTCGCCAATAATTGTCAGAAGTTAGAATTTCTTTCAACATTATGAAGCCCTTTTTATATATTTTGACTCTGCATCAAAAGCTGAAAATATGTAGTCTCAAAGTCATTTCGAGAAATTGACGTTTTAAGTTTCTGTTTCCAAATTCAAACGGATGTATCTTCGCCAATAATTGTCAGAAGTTAGAATTTCTTTCAACATTATGAAGCCCTTTTTATATATTTTGACTCTGCATCAGAAGCTGAAAATATGTAGTCTTGAAGTCATTTCGAGAAATTGACGTTTTAAGTTTCGGTTTCCAAATTCAAACGGATGTATCTTCGCCAATAATTGGCAGAAGTCAGAATTTCTTTCAACATTATGAAGCCCTTTTTATATATTTTGATTCTGCATCAAAAGCTGAAAATATGTAGTCTCGAAGTCATTTCGCGAAATTGACGTTTAAAGTTTCTGTTTCCAAATTCAAACGGATGTATCTTCGTCAATAATTGTCAGAAGTTAGAATTTCTTTCAACATTATGAAGCCCTTTTTATATATTTTGACTCTGCATCAAAAGCTGAAAATATGTAGTCGCGAAGTCATTTCGAGAAATTGACGTTTTAGTTTCGGTTTCCAAATTCAAACGGATGTATCTTCGCCAATAATTGGCAGAAGTTAGAATTTCTTTCAACATTATGAAGCCCTTTTTATATATTTTGACTCTGCATCAAAAACTGAAAATATGTAGTCGCGAAGTCATTTCGAGAAATTGACGTTTTAAGTTTCGGTTTCCAAATTCAAACGGATGTATCTTCGCCAATAATTGTCAGCAGTTAGAATTTCTTTCAACATTATGAAGCCCTTTTTATATATTCTGATTCTGCATCAAAAGCTGAAAGTATGTAGTCTTGTAGTCATTTCGAGAAATCGACGTTTAAAGTTTCTGTTTCCAAATTCAAACGGATGTATCATCGCCAATAATTGTCAGAAGTTAGAATTTCTTTCAACATTATGAAGCCCTTTTTATATATTTTGACCCTGCATCAAAAGCTGAAAATATGTAGTCTCGAAGTCATTTCGAGAAATTGACGTTTTAAGTTTCTGTTTCCAAATTCAAACGGATGTATCTTCGCCAATAATTGTCAGAAGTTAGAATTTCTTTCAACATTATGAAGCCCTTTTTATATATTCTGATTCTGCATCAAAAGCTGAAAATATGTAGTCTCGAAGTCATTTCGAGAAATTGACGTTTTAAGTTTCTGTTTCCAAATTCAAACGGATGTATCTTCGCCAATAATTGTCAGCAGTTAGAATTTCTTTCAACATTATGAAGCCCTTTTTATATATTCTGATTCTGCATCAAAAGCTGAAAATATGTAGTCTTGAAGTCATTTCGAGAAATTGACGTTTTAAGTTTCTGTTTCCAAATTCAAACGGATGTATCTTCGCCAATAATTGTCAGAAGTTAGAATTTCTTTCAACATTATGAAGCCCTTTTTATATATTTTGACTCTGTATCAAAAGCTGAAAATATGTAGTCTCGAAGTGATTTCGAGAAATTGACGTTTTAAGTTTCTGTTTCCAAATTCAAACGGATGTATCTTCGCCAATAATTGTCAGAAGTTAGAATTTCTTTCAACATTATGAAGCCCTTTTTATATATTTTGATTCTGCATCAAAAGTTGAAAATATGTAGTCTCGAAGTCACTTCGCGAAATTGCCGTTTTAAGTTTCTGTTTCCAAATTCAAACGGATGTATCTTCGCCAATAATTGTCAGAAGTCAGAATTTCTTTCAACATTATGAAGCCCTTTTTATATATTTTGATTCTGTATCAAAAGCTGAAAATATGTAGTCTCGAAGTCATTTCGAGAAATTGACGTTTTAAGTTTCTGTTTCCAAATTCAAACGGATGTATCTTCGCCAATAATTGTCAGAAGTTAGAATTTCTTTCAACATTATGAAGCCCTTTTTATATATTTTGATTCTGCATCAAAAGCTGAAAATATGTAGTCTCGAAGTCATTTCGAGAAATTGACGTTTTAAGTTTCTGTTTCCAAATTCAAACGGATGTATCTTCGCCAATAATTGTCAGAAGTTAGAATTTCTTTCAATATTATGAAGCCCTTTTTATATATTTTGACTCTGCATCAAAAGCTGAAAATATGTAGTCTCAAAGTCATTTCGAGAAATTGACGTTTTAAGTTTCTGTTTCCAAATTCAAACGGATGTATCTTCGCCAATAATTGTCAGAAGTTAGAATTTCTTTCAACATTATGAAGCCCTTTTTATATATTTTGACTCTGCATCAAAAGCTGAAAATATGTAGTCGCGAAGTCATTTCGAGAAAATGACGTTTTAAGTTTCGGTTTCCAAATTCAAACGGATGTATCTTCGCCAATAATTGGCAGAAGTCAACAGAAGCCCTTTTTATATATTTTGATTCTGCATCAAAAGCTGAAAATATGTAGTCGTGAAGTCATTTCGAGAAATTGACGTTTTAAGTTTCTGTTTCCAAATTTAAACGGATGTATCTTCGCCAATAATTGTCAGAAGTTAGAATTTCTTTCAATATTATGAAGCCCTTTTTATATATTTTGACTCTGCATCAAAAGCTGAAAATATGTAGTCTCGAAGTCATTTCGAGAAATTGACGTTTTAAGTTTCTGTTTCCAAATTCAAACGGATGTATCTTCGCCAATAATTGTCAGCAGTTAGAATTTCTTTCAACATTATGAAGCCCTTTTTATATATTTTGACTCTGCATCAAAAGCTGAAAATATGTAGTCTCAAAGTCATTTCGAGAAATTGACGTTTTAAGTTTCTGTTTCCAAATTCAAACGGATGTATCTTCGCCAATAATTGTCAGAAGTTAGAATTTCTTTCAACATTATGAAGCCCTTTTTATATATTTTGACTCTGCATCAGAAGCTGAAAATATGTAGTCTTGAAGTCATTTCGAGAAATTGACGTTTTAAGTTTCGGTTTCCAAATTCAAACGGATGTATCTTCGCCAATAATTGGCAGAAGTCAGAATTTCTTTCAACATTATGAAGCCCTTTTTATATATTTTGATTCTGCATCAAAAGCTGAAAATATGTAGTCTCGAAGTCATTTCGCGAAATTGACGTTTAAAGTTTCTGTTTCCAAATTCAAACGGATGTATCTTCGTCAATAATTGTCAGAAGTTAGAATTTCTTTCAACATTATGAAGCCCTTTTTATATATTTTGACTCTGCATCAAAAGCTGAAAATATGTAGTCGCGAAGTCATTTCGAGAAATTGACGTTTTAGTTTCG
>NW_025062774.1:0-5928 GCF_018153295.1 Drosophila grimshawi | reverse complement strand
AAAATAATTTGACTTCCGACTCATCTAAGAAAGATATTAAGGGATATTCTTCGATAAATAGAAAATATATGGAAAGCATTAAATAGGGTCTACCTTGAAATAAATGGCCATATCTTCGTCAAAATTGCCCCATTTCAATTATAAAGGTGTTTTTAGAATTCACTCGATCTTTGAAACAAAACTGCATTAAAATAATTTGACTTCCGACTCATCTAAGAAAGATATTAAGGGATATTCTTCGATAAATAGAAAATATATGGAAAGCATTAAATAGGTCTACCTTGAAATAAATGGCCATATCTTCGTCAAAAATTGCCCCATTTCAATTATAAAGGTGTTTTTAGAATTCACTCGATCTTTGGAACAAAACTGCATTAAAATAATTTGACTTCCGACTCATCTAAGAAAGATATTAAGGGATATTCTTCGATAAATAGAAAATATATGGAAAGCATTAAATAGGGTCTACCTTGAAATAAAATGGCCATATCTTCGTCAAAAATTGCCCCATTTCAATTATAAAGGTGTTTTTAGAATTCACTTAATCTTTGGAACAAAACTGCATTAAAAAATAATTTGACTTCCGACTCATCTAAGAAAGATATTAAGGGATATTCTTCGATAAATAGAAAATATATGGAAAGCATTAAATAGGGTCTACCTTGAAATAAATGGCCATATCTTCGTCAAAAATTGCCCCATTTCAATTATAAAAGGTGTTTTTAGAATTCACTTGATCTTTGGAACAAAACTGCATTAAAATAATTTGACTTCCGACTCATCTAAGAAAGATATTAAGGGATATTCTTCGATAAATAGAAAATATATGGAAAGCATTAAATAGGGTCTACCTTGAAATAAATGGCCATATCTTCGTCAAAAATTGCCCCATTTCAATTATAAAGGTGTTTTTAGAATTCGCTTGATCTTTGAAACAAAAACTGCATTAAAATAATTTGACTTCCGACTCATCTAAGAAAGATATTAAGGGATATTCTTCGATAAATAGAAAATATATGGAAAGCATTAAATAGGGTCTACCTTGAAATAAATGGCCATATCTTCGTCAAAAATTGCCCCATTTCAATTATAAAGGTGTTTTTAGAATTCGCTCGATCTTTGGAAAAAACTGCATTAAAATAATTTGACTTCCGACTCATCTAAGAAAGATATTAAGGGATATTCTTCGATAAATAGAAAATATATGGAAAGCATTAAATAGGGTCTACCTTGAAATAAATGGCCATATCTTCGTCAAAAATTGCCCCATTTCAATTATAAAGGTGTTTTTAGAATTCACTCGATCTTTGGAACAAAACTGCATTAAAATAATTTGACTTCCGACTCATCTAAAAAAGATATTAAGGGATATTCTGATAAATAGAAAATATATGGAAAGCATTAAATAGGGTCTACCTTGAAATAAATGGCCATATCTTCGTCAAAAAATTGCCCCATTTCAATTATAAAGGTGTTTTTAGAATTCGCTTGATCTTTGGAACAAAACTGCATTAAAATAATTTGACTTCCGACTCATCTAAAAAAGATATTAAGGGATATTCTTCGATAAATAGAAAATATATGGAAAGCATTAAATAGGGTCTACCTTGAAATAAATGGCCATATCTTCGTCAAAAATTGCCCCATTTCAATTATAAAGGTGTTTTTAGAATTCGCTTAATCTTTGGAACAAAAACTGCATTAAAATAATTTGACTTCCGACTCATCTAAAAAGATATTAAGGGATATTCTTCGATAAATAGAAAATATATGGAAAGCATTAAATAGGGTCTACCTTGAAATAAATGGCCATATCTTCGTCAAAAATTGCCCCATTTCAATTATAAAGGTGTTTTTAGAATTCACTTGATCTTTGGAACAAAACTGCATTAAAATAATTTGACTTCCGACTCATCTAAAAAGATATTAAGGGATATTCTTGATAAATAGAAAATATATTGAAAGCATTAAATAGGGTCTACCTTGAAATAAATGGCCATATCTTCGTCAAAAATTGCCCCACTTCAATTATAAAGGTGTTTTTAGAATTCGCTTAATCTTTGAAACAAAACTGCATTAAAATAATTTGACTACCGACTCATCTAAAAAAGATATTAAGGGATATTCTTTGATAAATAGAAAATATATGGAAAGCATTAAATAGGGTCTACCTTGAAATAAATGGCCATATCTTCGTCAAAAATTGCCCCATTTCAATTATAAAGGTGTTTTTAGAATTCACTTGATCTTTGGAAACAAACTGCATTAAAATAATTTGACTTCCGACTCATCTAAGAAAGATATTAAGGGATATTCTTCGATAAATAGAAAATATATGGAAAGCATTAAATAGGGTCTACCTTGAAATAAATGGCCATATCTTCGTCAAAAATTGCCCCATTTCAATTATAAAGGTGTTTTTAGAATTCGCTTGATCTTTGGAACAAAACTGCATTAAAATAATTTGACTTCCGACTCATCTAAAAAGATATTAAGGGATATTCTTCGATAAATAGAAAATATATGGAAAGCATTAAATAGGGTCTACCTTGAAATAAATGGCCATATCTTCGTCAAAAATTGCCCCATTTCAATTATAAAGGTGTTTTTAGAATTCGCTTGATCTTTGAAAAAAAACTGCATTAAAATAATTTGACTTCCGACTCATCTAAGAAAGATATTAAGGGATATTCTTCGATAAATAGAAAATATATGGAAAGCATTAAATAGGGTCTACCTTGAAATAAATGGCCATATCTTCGTCAAAAATTGCCCCATTTCAATTATAAAGGTGTTTTTAGAATTCACTTGATTTTTGGAACAAAACTGCATTAAAATAATTTGACTTCCGACTCATCTAAAAAAGATATTAAGGGATATTTGATAAATAGAAAATATATGGAAAGCATTAAATAGGGTCTACCTTGAAATAAATGGCCATATCTTCGTCAAAAATTGCCCCATTTCAATTATAAAGGTGTTTTTAGAATTCACTTGATCTTAAGAACAAAACTGCATTAAAATAATTTGACTTCCGACTCATCTAAAAAAGATATTAAGGGATATTCTTCGATAAATAGAAAATATATGGAAAGCATTAAATAGGGTCTACCTTGAAATAAATGGCCATATCTTCGTCAAAAATTGCCCCACTTCAATTATAAAGGTGTTTGTAGAATTCGCTTAATCTTTGAAACAAAAGTGTTTTAAAATAATTTGACTTCCGACTCATCTAAGAAAGATATTAAGGGATATTCTTCGATAAATAGAAAATATATGGAAAGCATAAACTAGGGTCTACCTTGAAATAAATGGCCATATCTTTGTCAAAAATTGCCCCATTTCAATTATCAAGATGCTTTTAGAATTCACTCGATCTTTGGAAGAAAACTGCATTAAAATAATTTGACTTCCGACTCATCTAAGAAAGATATTAAGGGATATTCGATAAATAGAAAATATATGGAAAGCATTAAATAGGGTCTACCTTGAAATAAATGGCCATATCTTCGTCAAAAATTGCCCCACTTCAATTATAAAGGTGTTTTTAGAATTCGCTTAATCTTTGAAACAAAACTGCATTAAAATAATTTGACTTCCGACTCATCTAAAAAAGATATTAAGGGATATTCTTCGATAAATAGAAAATATATGGAAAGCATTAAATAGGGTCTACATTGAAATAAATGGCCATATCTTCGTCAAAAATTGCCCCATTTCAATTATAAAGGTGTTTTTAGAATTCACTTGATCTTTGGAACCAAAATGCATTAAAATAATTTGACTTCCGACTCATCTAAGAAAGATATTAAGGGATATTCGATAAATAGAAAATATTATGAAAGCATTAAATAGGGTCTACCTTGAAATAAATGGCCATATCTTCGTCAAAAATTGCCCCACTTCAATTATAAAGGTGTTTTTAGAATTCGCTTAATCTTTGAAACAAAACTGCATTAAAATAATTTGACTTCCGACTCATCTAAAAAAGATATTAAGGGATATTCTTTGATAAATAGAAAATATATGGAAAGCATTAAATAGGGTCTACCTTGAAATAAATAGCCATATCTTCGTCAAAAATTGCCCCACTTCAATTATAAAGGTGTTTTTAGAATTCACTCAATCTTTGGAACAAAACTGCATTAAAATAATTTGACTTCCGACTCATCTAAAAAAGATATTAAGGGATATTCTTTGATAAATAGAAAATATATGGAAAGCATTAAATAGGGTCTACCTTGAAATAAATGGCCATATCTTCGTCAAAAATTGCCCCATTTCAATTATAAAGGTGTTTTAAGAATTCACTTGATCTTTGGAACAAAACTGCATTAAAATAATTTGACATCCGACTCATCTAAGAAAGGTATTAAGGGATATTCTTCGATAAATAGAAAATATATGGAAAGCATTAAATAGGGTCTACCTTGAAATAAATGGCCATATCTTCGTCAAAAATTGCCCCATTTCAATTATAAAGGTGTTTTTAGAATTCACTCGATCTTTGGAACAAAACTGCATTAAAATAATTTGACTTCCGACTCATCTAAAAAAGATATTAAGGGATATTCTTCGATAAATAGAAAATATATGGAAAGCATTAAATAGGGTCTACCTTGAAATAAATGGCCATATCTTCGTCAAAAATTGCCCCATTTCAATTATAAAGGTGTTTTTAGAATTCACTTGATCTTTGGAAACAAAACTGCATTAAAATAATTTGACTTCCGACTCATCTAAGAAAGATATTAAGGGATATTCTTCGATAAATAGAAAATATATGGAAAGCATTAAATAGGGTCTACCTTGAAATAAATGGCCATATCTTCGTCAAAAATTGCCCCATTTCAATTATAAAGGTGTTTTTAGAATTCACTTGATCTTTGGAACAAAACTGCATTAAAATAATTTGACTTCCGACTCATCTAAGAAAGATATTAAGGGATATTCTTCGATAAATAGAAAATATATGGAAAGCATTAAATAGGGTCTACCTTGGAAATAAATGGCCATATCTTCGTCAAAAATTGCCCCATTTCAATTATAAAGGTGTTTTTAGAATTCGCTTGATCTTTGGAACAAAACTGCATTAAAATAATTTGACTTCCGACTCATCTAAGAAAGATATTAAGGGATATTCTTCGATAAATAGAAAATATATGGAAAGCATTAAATAGGGTCTACCTTGAAATAAATGGCCATATCTTCGTCAAAAATTGCCCCATTTCAATTATAAAGGTGTTTTTAGAATTCACTCGATTTTTGGAACAAAACTGCATTAAAATAATTTGACTTCCGACTCATCTAAAAAGATATTAAGGGATATTCTTTGATAAATAGAAAATATATGGAAAGCATTAAATAGGGTCTACCTTGAAATAAATGGCCATATCTTCGTCAAAAATTGCCCCATTTCAATTATAAAGGTGTTTTTAGAATTCACTCGATCTTTGGAAGAAAACTGCATTAAAATAATTTGACTTCCGACTCATCTAAGAAAAGATATTAAGGGATATTCTTCGATAAATAGAAAATATATGGAAAGCATTAAATAGGGTCTACCTTGAAATAAATGGCCATATCTTCGTCAAAATTGCCCCACTTCAATTATAAAGGTGTTTTTAGAATTCGCTTAATCTTTTGAAACAAAACTGCATTAAAATAATTTGACTTCCGACTCATCTAAAAAGATATTAAGGGATATTCTTCGATAAATAGAAAATATATGGAAAGCATTAAATAGGGTCTACCTTGAAATAAATGGCCATATCTTCGTCAAAAATTGCCCCATTTCAATTATAAAGGTGTTTTTAGAATTCACTTGATCTTTGGAACAAAATGCATTAAAATAATTTGACTTCCGACTCATCTAAGAAAGATATTAAGGGATATTCGATAAATAGAAAATATAATGAAAGCATTAAA
>NW_025062773.1:0-30690 GCF_018153295.1 Drosophila grimshawi | reverse complement strand
CTGCATTAAAATAATTTGACTTCCGACTCATCTAAGAAAGATATTAAGGGATATCCTTCGATTAATAGAAAATATAAGCCAAACATTAAATAGGGTCTACCTTGAAATAAATGGCCATATCTTCGTCAAAAATGCCCCATTTCAAGTATAAAGGTGTTCTAGAATTCCACTCGATCTCTGAGACAAAACTGCATTCAAATAATTTGACGTCCGACTCATCTAAGACAGATATTAAGGGATAGTCTTCGATAAATAGCAAATATACGGCAAACATTAAATAGGGTCTACCTTGAAATAAATGGCCATATCTTCGTCAAAAATTGCCCCATTTCAATTATAAATGTGTTTTTAGAATTCGCTCGATATTTGGAACAAAACTGCATTAAAATAATTTGACTTCCGACTCATCTAAAAAAGATATTAAGGGATATTCTTTGATCAACAGAAAATATAAGCCAAACATTAAATAGGGTCAACCTTGAAATAAATGGCCATATCTTCGTCAAAAATTGCCCCATTTCAATTATAAATATGTTTTTAGAATTCACTCGATCTTTGGAACAAAACTGCATTAAAATAATTTGACTTCCGACTCATCTAAGAAAGATATTAAGGGATATTCTTCGATCAATAGAAAATATAAGGAAAGCAGTAAATAGGGTCTACCTTGAAATAAATGGCCATATCTTCGTCAAAAATTGCCCCATTTGAATTATAAAGGTGTTTTTAGAATTCACTTGATCTTTGGAACAAAACTGCATTAAAATAATTTGACTTCCGACTCATCTAAGAAAGATATTAAAGGATATTCTTTGATCAACAGAAAATATATGGAAAGCATTAAATAGGGTCTACCTTGAAATAAATGGCCATATCTTCGTACAAAATTGCCCCATTTTAATTCTAAAGGTGTTTTTAGAATTCACTTGATCTTTGGAACAAAACTGCATTAAAATAATTTGACTTCCGACTCATCTAAGAAGGATATTAAGGCATATTCTTCAGATTAATAGAGAATATAAGCCAAAACATGAAATTCGGTCAACCTTGAGATAAATGGCCATATCTTCGTCTAAAATTGCCCCGTTTCAATTATAAAGGTGTTTTTAGAATTCACTTGATCTTTGGAACAAAACTGCATTAAAATAATTTGACTTCCGACTCATCAAAGAAAGATATTAAGGGATATTCTTTGATCAACAGAAAATATATGGAAAGCATTAAATAGGGTCTACCTTGAAATAAATGGCCATATCTTCGTCTAAAATTGCCCCATTTCAATTATAAGGGTGTTTTTAGGATTCACTCGATCTTTGGAACAAAACTGCATTAAAATAATTTGACTTCCGACTCATCTAAGAAAGATATTAAGGGATATTCTTTGATCAACAGAAAATATATGGAAAGCATTAAATAGGGTCTACCTTGAAATAAATGGCCATATCTTCGTCTAAAATTGCCCCATTTCAATTATAAGGGTGTTTTTAGAATTCACTTGATCTTTGGAACAAAACTGCATTAAAATAATTTGACTTCCGACTCATCTAAGAAAGATATTAAGGGATATTCTTCGATTAATAGAAAATATAAGGAAAGCAGTAAATAGGGTCAACCTTGAAATAAATGGCCATATCTTCGTACAAAATTGCCCCATTTCAATTATAAGGGTGTTTTTAGGATTCACTCGATCTTTGGAACAAAACTGCATTAAAATAATTTGTTTTCCGACTCATCTAAGAAAGATATTAAGGGATATTCTTCGGTTAATAGAAAATATAAGCCGAACATTTAATAGGGTCAACCTTGAAATAAATGGCCATATCTTCGTCAAAAATTGCCCCATTGCAATTAGAAAGGTGTTTTTAGAATTCACTCGATCTTTGGAACAAAACTGCATTAAAATAATTTGACTTCCAACTCATCTAAGAAAGATATTAAGGGAGATTCTTTGATCAACAGAAAATATATGGAAAGCATTAAATAGGGTCTACCTTGAAATAAATGGCCATATCTTCGTACAAAATTGCCCCATTTTAATTCTAAAGGTGTTTTTAGGATTCACTCGATCTTTGGAACAAAACTGCATTAAAATAATTTGACTTCCGACTCATCTAAGAAAGATATTAAGGGATATTCTTCGGTTAATAGAAAATATATGGAAAGCATTAAATAGGGTCAACCTTGAAATAAATGGCCATATCTTCGTCTAAAATTGCCCCATTTCAATTATAAAGGTGTTTTTTGAATTCACTTAATCTTTGGAACAAAATGCATTAAAACAATTTGACTGCCGACTCATCTAAGAAAGATATTAAGGGATATTCTTCGATAAATAGAAAATATAAGGAAAGCAGTAAATAGGGTCAACCTTGAAATAAATGGCCATATCTTCGTCTAAAATTGCCCCATTTCAATTATAAAGGTGTTTTTAGAATTCACTCGATCTTTGGAAGAAAACTGCGTTAAAGTAATTTGACTTCCGACTCATCTAAGAAAGATATTAAGGGATATTCTTCGATCAATAGAAAATATATGGAAACCATTAAATAGGGTCTACCTTGAAATAAATGGCCATATCTTCGTCTAAAATTGCCCCATTTCAATCACAAAGGTGTTTTTAGAATTCACTTGATCTTTAAAACAAAACTGCATCAAAATAATTTGACTTTCGACTCATCTAAGAACGATATTAAGGGATATTCTTCGATAAATAGAAAATAAAAGGAAAGCAGTAAATAGGGTCAACCTTGAATTAAATGGCCATATCTTCGTCAAAAATTGCCCCATTTCAATTATAAAGGTGTTTTTAGAATTCACTTGATCTTTAAAACAAAACTGCATCAAAATAATTTGACTTCCAACTCATCTAAGAAAGATATTAAGGGATATTCTTCGATAAATAGAAAATATATGGAAAGCATTAAATAGGGTCTACCTTGAAATAAATGGCCATATCTTCGTCAAAAATTGCCCCATTTCAATTATAAAGATGTTTTTAGAATTCACTCGATCTTTGGAACAAAACTGCATTAAAATAATTTGACTTCCGACTCATCTAAGAAAGATATTAAGGGATATCCTTCGATTAAAAGAAAATATAAGCCAAACATTAAATAGGGTCTACCTTGAATTAAATGGCCATATCTTCGTCAAAAATTGCCCCATTTCAATTATAAAGGTGTTTTTAGAAATTCACTTGATCTTTGAAACAAAACTGCATCAAAATAATTTGATTTCCGACTCATCTAGGGAAAGATATTAAGGGATATTCTTCGATCAACAGAAAATATATGGAAAGCATTAAATAGGGTCTACCTTGAAATAAATGGCCATATCTCCGTGAAAAATTGTCTCATTTCAATTATAAAGCTGTTTTTAGAATTCACTCAATCTGTGAAACAAAACTGCATCAAAATAATTTGACTTCCGACTCATCTAAGAAAGATATTAAGGGATATTCTTCGATAAATAGAAAATATAAGGAAAGCAGTAAATAGGGTCAACCTTGAAATAAATGGCCATATCTTCGTCAAAAATTGCCCCATTTCAATTATAAAGGTGTTTTTAGAATTCACTTGATCTTTGAAACAAAACTGCATTAAAATAATTTGATTTCCGACTCATCTAAGAAAGATATTAAGGGATATTCTTCGATCAACAGAAAATATATGGAAAGCATTAAATAGGGTCTACCTTGAAATAAATGGCCATATCTTCATCAAAAATTGCCCCATTTCAATTATAAAAGTGTTTTTAGAATTCACTCAATCTGTGAAACAAAACTGCATCAAAATAATTTGACTTCCGACTCATCTAAGAAAGATATTAAGGGATATTCTTCAATAAATAGAAGGAAAGCAGTAAATAGGGTCAACCTTGAAATAAATGGCCATATCTTCGTCAAAAATTGCCCCATTTCAATTATAAAGGTGTTTTTAGAATTCACTTGATCTTTGGAACAAAACTGCATTAAAATAATTTGACTTTCGACTCATCAAAGAAAGATATTAAGGGATATTCTTTGATCAACAGAAAATATATGGAAAGCATTAAATAGGGTCTACCTTGAAATAAATGGCCATATCTTCGTCTAAAATTGCCCCATTTCAATTATAAGGGTGTTTTTAGAATTCACTTGATCTTTGGAACAAAACTGCATTAAAATAATTTGACTTTTGACTCATCTAAGAAAGATATTAAGGGATATTCTTTGATCAACAGAAAATATATGGAAAGCATTAAATAGGGTCAACCTTGAAATAAATGGCCATATCTTCGTCAAAAATTGCCCCATTTCAATTATAAAGGTGTTTTTAGGATTCACTCGACCTTTGGAACAAAACTGCATTAAAATAATTTGACTTCCGACTCATCTAAGAAAGATATTAAGGGATATTCTTCGATTAATAGAAAATATAAGGAAAGCAGTAAATAGGGTCAACCTTGAAATAAATGGCCATATCTTCGTCAAAAATTGCCCCATTTCAATTATAAAGGTGTTTTTAGAATTCACTCAATCTTTGGAACAAAACTGCATTAAAATAATTTGACTTCCGACTCATCTAAGAAAGATATTAAGGGATATCCTTCGATTAATAGAAAATATAAGCCAAACATTAAATAGGGTCTACCTTGAAATAAATGGCCATATCTTCGTCTAAAATTGCCCCATTTCAATTATAAGGTGTTTTTAGAATTCACTCGATCTTTGGAACAAAACTGCATTAAAATAATTTGACTTCCAACTCATCTAAGAAAGATATTTAGGGATATTCTTTGATCAACAGAAAATATATGGAAAGCATTAAATAGGGTCTACCTTGAAATAAATGGCCATATCTTCGTACAAAATTGCCCCATTTCAATTATAAGGGTGTTTTTAGAATTCGCCTGATCTTTGGAACAAAACTGCATTAAAATAATTTGACTTTCGACTCATCTAAGAAAGATATTAAGGGATATTCTTCGATTAATAGAAAATATAAGGAAAGCAGTAAATAGGGTCAACCTTGAAATAAATGGCCATATCTTCGTCTAAAATTGCCCCATTGCAATTAGAAAGGTGTTTTAAGAATTCACTCGATCTTTGAAACAAAACTGCATTAAAATAATTTGACTTCCGACTCATCTAAGAAAGATATTAAGGGATATTCTTCGATCAACAGAAAATATATGGAAAGCATTAAATAGGGTCTACCTTGAAATAAATGGCCATATCTTCATCAAAAATTGCCCCATTTCAATTATAAAAGTGTTTTTAGAATTCACTCAATCTGTGAAACAAAACTGCATCAAAATAATTTGACTTCCGACTCATCTAAGAAAGATATTAAGGGATATTCTTCGATAAATAGAAAATATAAGGAAACCATTAAATAGGGTCTACCTTGAAATAAATGGCCATATCTCCGTGAAAAATTGTCCCATTTCAATTATAAAGCTGTTTTTAGAATTCACTCGATCTTTGGAACAAAACTGCATTAAAATAATTTGACTTCCGACTCATCTAAGAAAGATATTAAGGGATATTCTTTGATCAACAGAAAATATATGGAAAGCATTAAATAGGGTCTACCTTGAAATAAATGGCCATATCTCCGTGAAAAATTGTCCCATTTCAATTATAAAGCTGTTTTTAGAATTCACCCGGTCTTTGAAACAAAACTGCATTAAAATAATTTGACTTCCGACTCATCTCAGAAAGATTTTAAGGGATATTCTTTGATCAACAGAATATATATGGAAAGCATTAAATAGGGTCTACCTTGAAATAAATGGCCATATCTTCGACAAAAATTGCCCCATTTCAATTATAAAGGTGTTTTTAGAATTCACTTGATCTTTAAAACAAAACTGCATCAAAATAATTTGACTTCCGACTCATCTAAGAAAGATATTAAGGGATATTCTTCGATAAATAGAAAATATAAGGAAAGCAGTAAATAGGGTCTACCTTGAAATAAATGGCCATATCTTCGTCAAAAATTGCCCCATTTCAATTATAAGGGTGTTTTTAGAATTCACTTGATCTTTAAAACAAAACTGCATCAAAATAATTTGACTTCCAACTCATCTAAGAAAGATATTAAGGGATATTCTTCGATAAATAAAAAATATAAGCCAAACATTAAATAGGGTCAACCTTGAAATAAATGGCCATATCTTCGTCAAAAATTGCCGCATTTCAATTATAAAGGTGTTTTAAGAATTCACTTGATCTTTGGAACAAAACTGCATCAAAATAATTTGACTTCCGACTCATCTAAGAAAGAAATTAAGGGATATTCTTCGATAAATAGAAAATATAAGGAAAGCAGTAAATAGGGTCTACCTTGAAATAAATGGCCATATCTTCGTCAAAAATTGCCCCATTTCAATTATAAAGGTGTTTTTAGAATTCACTCGATCTTTGGAACAAAACTGCATTAAAATAATTTGTCTTCCGACTCATCTAAGAAAGATATTAAGGGATATTCTTTGATCAATAGAAAATATAAGGCAAACATTAAATAGGGTCTACCTTGAAATAAATGGCCATATCTTCGTCAAAAATTGCCCCATTTCAATTAAATAGGTGTTTTTAGAATTCACTTGATCTTTAAAACAAAACTGCATCAAAATAATTTGACTTCCGACTCATCTAAGAAAGATATTAAGGGATATTCTTCGATAAATAGAAAATATAAGGAAAGCAGTAAATAGGGTCTACCTTGAAATAAATGGCCATATCTTCGTCTAAAATTGCCCCATTTCAATTATAAAGGTGTTTTCAGAATTCACTCGAATTTTGGAACAAAACTGCATTAAAATAATTTGACTTCCGACTCATCTAAGAAAGATATTAAGGGATATCCTTCGATTAATAGAAAATATAAGCCAAACATTAAATAGGGTCTACCTTGAAATAAATAGCCATATCTTCGTCGAAAATTGCCCCATTTCAATTATAAAGGTGTTTTTAGAATTCACTTGATCTTTGGAACAAAACTGCATGAAAATAATTTGACTTCCGACTCATATAAGAAAGATATTAAGGGATATCCTTCTATTAATAGAAAATATAAGCCAAACATTAAATAGGGTCTACCTTGAAATAAATGGCCATATCTTCATCTAAAATTGCCCCATTTCAATTATAAAGGTATTTTTAGAATTCACTTGATCTTTGAAACAAAACTGCATTAAAATAATTTGACTTTCGACTCATCTAAGAAAGATATTAAGGGATATTCTTCGATCAACAGAAAATATATGGAAAGCATTAAATAGGGTCTACCTTGAAATAAATGGCCATATCTTCATCAAAAATTGCCCCATTTCAATTATAAAGGTGTTTTTAGAATTCACTCAATCTGTGAAAAAAACTGCATCAAAATAATTTGACTTCCGACTCATCTAAGAAAGATATTAAGGGATATTCTTCGATTAATAGAAAATATAAGGAAAGCAGTAAATAGGGTCAACCTTGAAATAAATGGCCATATCTTCATCTAAAATTGCCCTATTTTAATTATAAAGGTGTTTTTAGAATTCACTCGATCTTTGGAACAAAACTCCATTAAAATAATTTGACTTCCGACTCATCTAAGAAAGATATTAAGGGACATTCTTGATCAACAGAAAATATATGGAAAGCATTAAATAGGGTTTACCTTGAAATAAATGGCCCATATCTTCGTCTAAAATTGCCCCATTTCAATTATAAGGGTGTTTTTAGAAATTCACTTGATCTTTGGAACAAAACTGCATTAAAATAATTTGACTTTTGACTCATATAAGAAAGATATTAAGGGATATTCTTTGATCAACAGAAAATATATGGAAAAGCATTAAATAGGGTCAACCTTGAAATAAATGGCCATATCTTCGTCAAAAATTGCCCCATTTCAATTATAAAGGTGTTTTTAGGATTCACTCGATCTTTGGAACAAAACTGCATTAAAATAATTTGACTTCCGACTCATCTAAGAAAGATATTAAGGGATATTCTTCGATTAATAGAAAATATAAGGAAAGCATTAAATAGTGTCAACCTTGAAATAAATGGCCATATCTTCGTCTAAAATTGCCCCATTTCAATTATAAATGTGTTTTTAGAATTCACTTGATCTTTGGAACAAAACTAAATTAAAATAATTTGACTTCCGACTCATCTAAGAAAGATATTAAGGGATATCCTTCGATTAAAAGAAAATATAAGCCAAACATTAAATAGGGTCTACCTTGAAATAAATGGCCATATCTTCGTCAAAAATTGCCCCATTTCAATTATAAAGGTGTTTTTAGGATTCACTCGATCTTTGGAACAAAACTGCATTAAAATAATTTGTCTTCCGACTCATGTAAGAAAGATATTAAGGGATATTCTTCGCTCAATAGAAAATATATGGAAAGCATTAAATAGGGTCTACCTTCAAATAAATGGCCATATCTTCGTCAAAAATTGCCCCATTTCAATTATAAAGGTGTTTTTAGAATTCGCTCGATCTTTGAAACAAAACTGCATTAAAATAATTTGACTTCCGACTCATCTAAGAAAGATATTAAGGGATATTCTTCGATTAATAGAAAATATAAGGAAAGCAGTAAATAGGGTCAACCTTGAAATAAATGGCCATATCTTCGTCTAAAATTGCCCCATTTCAATTATAAAGGTGTTTTTAGAATTCACTCGATCTTTGGAACAAAACTGCATTAAAATAATTTGACTTTCGACTCATCAAAGAAAGATATTAAGGGATATTCTTTGATCAACAGAAAATATATGGAAAGCATTAAATAGGGTCTACCTTGAAATAAATGGCCATATCTTCGTCTAAAATTGCCCCATTTCAATTATAAGGGTGTTTTTAGAATTCACTTGATCTTTGGAACAAAACTGCATTAAAATAATTTGACTTTTGACTCATATAAGAAAGATATTAAGGGATATTCTTTGATCAACAGAAAATATATGGAAAGCATTAAATAGGGTCAACCTTGAAATAAATGGCCATATCTTCGTCAAAAATTGCCCCATTTCAATTATAAAGGTGTTTTTAGGATTCACTCGATCTTTGGAACAAAACTGCATTAAAATAATTTGACTTCCGACTCATCTAAGAAAGATATTAAGGGATATTCTTCGATTAATAGAAAATATAAGGAAAGCAGTAAATAGGGTCTACCTTGAAATAAATGGCCATATCTTCGTCAAAAATTGCCCCATTTCAATTATAAAGGTGTTTTTAGAATTCACTCGATCTTTGGGAACAAAACTGCATTAAAATAATTTGACTTCCGACTCATCTAAGAAAGATATTAAGGGATATCCTTCGATTAAAAGAAAATATAAGCCAGACATTAAATAGGGTCGACCTTGAAATAAATGGCCATATCTTCATCAAAAATTGCCCCATTTCAATTATAAAGGTGTTTTTAGGATTCACTCGATCTTTGGAACAAAACTGCATTAAAATAATTTGTCTTCCGACTCATGTAAGAAAGATATTAAGGGATATTCTTCGCTCAATAGAAAATATAAGCCAAACATTAAATAGGGTCTACCTTGAAATAAATGGCCATATCTTCGTCAAAAATTGCCACAGTTCAATTATGAAGGTGTTTTTAGAATTCACTTGATCTTTGGAACAAAACTGCATTAAAATAATTTGACTTCCGACTCATCTAAGAAAGATATTAAGGGATATTCTTTGATCAATAGAAAATATATGGAAAGCATTAAATAGGGTCTACCTTGAAATAAATGGCCATATCTTCGTCAAAAATTGCCCCATTTCAATTATAAAGGTGTTTTTAGAATTCACTTGATCTTTAAAACAAAACTGCATTAAAATAATTTGACTTCCGACTCATCTAAGAACGATATTAAGGGATATTCTTCGATAAATAGAAAATATAAGGAAAGCATTAAATAGGGTCAACCTTGAATTAAATGGCCATATCTTCGTCAAAAATTGCCCCATTTCAATTATAAAGGTGTTTTTAGAATTCACTTGATCTTTAAAACAAAACTGCATCAAAATAATTTGACTTCCAACTCATCTAAGAAAGATATTAAGGGATATTCTTCGATAAATAGAAAATATATGGAAAGCATTAAATAGGGTCTACCTTGAAATAAATGGCCATATCTTCGTCAAAAATTGCCCCATTTCAATTATAAAGATGTTTTTAGAATTCACTTGATCTTTGGAACAAAACTGCATTAAAATAATTTGACTTCCGACTCATCTAAGAAAGATATTAAGGGATATCCTTCGATTAAAAGAAAATATAAGCCAAACATTAAATAGGGTCTACCTTGAAATAAATGGCCATATCTTCGTCAAAAATTGCCCCATTTCAATTATAAAGGTGTTTTTAGAATTCACTTGATCTTTAAAACAAAACTGCATCAAAATAATTTGACTTCCGACTCATCTAAGAAAGATATTAAGGGATATTCTTCGATCAACAGAAAATATATGGAAAGCATTAAATAGGGTCTACCTTGAAATAAATGGCCATATCTCCGTGAAAAATTGTCTCATTTCAATTATAAAGCTGTTTTTAGAATTCACTCAATCTGTGAAACAAAACTGCATCAAAATAATTTGACTTCCGACTCATCTAAGAAAGATATTAAGGGATATTCTTCGATAAATAGAAAATATAAGGAAAGCAGTAAATAGGGTCAACCTTGAAATAAATGGCCATATCTTCGTCAAAAATTGCCCCATTTCAATTATAAAGGTGTTTTTAGAATTCACTTGATCTTTGAAACAAAACTGCATTAAAATAATTTGATTTCCGACTCATCTAAGAAAGATATTAAGGGATATTCTTCGATCAACAGAAAATATATGGAAAGCATTAAATAGGGTCTACCTTGAAATAAATGGCCATATCTTCATCAAAAATTGCCCCATTTCAATTATAAAAGTGTTTTTAGAATTCACTCAATCTGTGAAACAAAACTGCATCAAAATAATTTGACTTCCGACTCATCTAAGAAAGATATTAAGGGATATTCTTCAATAAATAGAAGGAAAGCAGTAAATAGGGTCAACCTTGAAATAAATGGCCATATCTTCGTCAAAAATTGCCCCATTTCAATTATAAAGGTGTTTTTAGAATTCACTTGATCTTTGGAACAAAACTGCATTAAAATAATTTGACTTCCGACTCATCAAAGAAAGATATTAAGGGATATTCTTTGATCAACAGAAAATATATGGAAAGCATTAAATAGGGTCTACCTTGAAATAAATGGCCATATCTTCGTCTAAAATTGCCCCATTTCAATTATAAGGGTGTTTTTAGAATTCACTTGATCTTTGGAACAAAACTGCATTAAAATAATTTGACTTTTGACTCATCTAAGAAAGATATTAAGGGATATTCTTTGATCAACAGAAAATATATGGAAAGCATTAAATAGGGTCAACCTTGAAATAAATGGCCATATCTTCGTCAAAAATTGCCCCATTTCAATTATAAAGGTGTTTTTAGGATTCACTCGATCTTTGGAACAAAACTGCATTAAAATAATTTGACTTCCGACTCATCTAAGAAAGATATTAAGGGATATTCTTCGATTAATAGAAAATATAAGGAAAGCAGTAAATAGGGTCAACCTTGAAATAAATGGCCATATCTTCGTCAAAAATTGCCCCATTTCAATTATAAAGGTGTTTTTAGAATTCACTCAATCTTTGGAACAAAACTGCATTAAAATAATTTGACTTCCGATTCATCTAAGAAAGATATTAAGGGATATCCTTCGATTAATAGAAAATATAAGCCAAACATTAAATAGGGTCTACCTTGAAATAAATGGCCATATCTTCGTCTAAAATTGCCCCATTTCAATTATAAGGTGTTTTTAGAATTCACTCGATCTTTGGAACAAAACTGCATTAAAATAATTTGACTTCCAACTCATCTAAGAAAGATATTTAGGGATATTCTTTGATCAACAGAAAATATATGGAAAGCATTAAATAGGGTCTACCTTGAAATAAATGGCCATATCTTCGTACAAAATTGCCCCATTTCAATTATAAGGGTGTTTTTAGAATTCGCCTGATCTTTGGAACAAAACTGCATTAAAATAATTTGACTTTCGACTCATCTAAGAAAGATATTAAGGGATATTCTTCGATTAATAGAAAATATAAGGAAAGCAGTAAATAGGGTCAACCTTGAAATAAATGGCCATATCTTCGTCTAAAATTGCCCCATTGCAATTAGAAAGGTGTTTTTAGAATTCACTTAATTTTTGAAACAAAACTGCATTAAAATAATTTGACTTCCGACTCATCTAAGGAAGATATTAAGGGATCTTCTTCGATCAACAGAAAATATATGGAAAGCATTAAATAGGGTCTACCTTGAAATAAATGGCCATATCTTCATCAAAAATTGCCCCATTTCAATTATAAAGGTGTTTTTAGAATTCACTCGATCTTTGGAACAAAACTGCATCAAAATAATTTGACTTCCGACTCATCTAAGAAAGATATTAAGGGATATTCTTCGATCAATAGAAAATATATGGAAACCATTAAATAGGGTCTACCTTGAAATAAATGGCCATATCTCCGTGAAAAATTGTCCCATTTCAATTATAAAGCTGTTTTTAGAATTCACTCGATCTTTGAAACAAAACTGCATTAAAATAATTTGACTTCCGACTCATCTAAGAAAGATATTAAGGGATATTCTTTGATCAACAGAAAATATATGGAAACCATTAAATAGGGTCTACCTTGAAATAAATGGCCATATCTCCGTGAAAAATTGCCCCATTTCAATTATAAAGCTGTTTTTAGAATTCACCCGGTCTTTGAAACAAAACTGCATTAAATAACTTGACCTCCGACTCATCTAGAAAGATTTAAGGGATATTCTTTGATCAACAGAATATATATGGAAAGCATTAAATAAGGGTCTACCTGGAATTAAATGGCCATATCTTCGACAAAAATTGCCCCATTTCAATTATAAAAGGTGTTTTTAGAATTCACTTGATCTTTAAAACAAAACTGCATCAAAATAATTTGACTTCCGACTCATCTAAGAAAGATATTAAGGGATATTCTTCGATAAATAGAAAATATAAGGAAAGCAGTAAATAGGGTCTACCTTGAAATAAATGGCCATATCTTCGTCAAAAATTGCCCCATTTCAATTATAAGGGTGTTTTTAGAATTCACTTGATCTTTGGAACAAAACCGCATGAAAATAATTTGACTTCCGACTCATCTAAAAAAGATATTAAGGGATATTCTTCGATAAATAAAAAATATAAGCCAAACATTAAATAGGGTCAACCTTGAAATAAATGGCCATATCTTCGTCAAAAATTGCCGCATTTCAATTATAAAGGTGTTTTAAGAATTCACTTGATCTTTGGAACAAAACTGCATCAAAATAATTTGACTTCCGACTCATCTAAGAAAGAAATTAAGGGATATTCTTCGATAAATAGAAAATATAAGGAAAGCAGTAAATAGGGTCTACCTTGAAATAAATGGCCATATCTTCGTCAAAAATTGCCCCATTTCAATTATAAAGGTGTTTTTAGAATTCACTTGAGCTTTGGAACAAAACTGCATTAAAATAATTTGTCTTCCGACTCATCTAAGAAAGATATTAAGGGATATTCTTTGATCAATAGAAAATATAAGGCAAACATTAAATAGGGTCTACCTTGAAATAAATGGCCATATCTTCGTCAAAAATTGCCCCATTTCAATTATATAGGTGTTTTTAGAATTCACTTGATCTTTAAAACAAAACTGCATCAAAATAATTTGACTTCCGACTCATCTAAGAAAGATATTAAGGGATATTCTTCGATAAATAGAAAATATAAGGAAAGCAGTAAATAGGGTCTACCTTGAAATAAATGGCCATATCTTCGTCTAAAATTGCCCCATTTCAATTATAAAGGTGTTTTCAGAATTCACTCGAATTTTGGAACAAAACTGCATTAAAATAATTTGACTTCCGACTCATCTAAGAAAGATATTAAGGGATATCCTTTGATTAATAGAAAATATAAGCCAAACATTAAATAGGGTCTACCTTGAAATAAATAGCCATATCTTCGTCGAAAATTGCCCCATTTCAATTATAAAGGTGTTTTTAGAATTCACTTGATCTTTGGAACAAAACTGCATGAAAATAATTTGACTTCCGACTCATATAAGAAAGATATTAAGGGATATCCTTCTATTAATAGAAAATATAAGCCAAACATTAAATAGGGTCTACCTTGAAATAAATGGCCATATCTTCGTCTAAAATTGCCCCATTTCAATTATAAAGGTATTTTTAGAATTCACTTGATCTTTGAAACAAAACTGCATTAAAATAATTTGACTTCCGACTCATCTAAGAAAGATATTAAGGGATATTCTTCGATAAATTGAAAATATATGGAAAGCATTAAATAGGGTCTACCTTGAAATAAATGGCCATATCTTCATCAAAAATTGCCCCATTTCAATTATAAAGGTGTTTTTAGAATTCACTCAATCTGTGAAACAAAACTGCATCAAAATAATTTGACTTCCGACTCATCTAAGAAAGATATTAAGGGATATTCTTCGATTAATAGAAAATATAAGGAAAGCAGTAAATAGGGTCAACCTTGAAATAAATGGCCATATCTTCGTCTAAAATTGCCCCATTTCAATTATAAAGGTGTTTTTAGAATTCACTCGATCTTTGGAACAAAACTGCATTAAAATAATTTGACTTTCGACTCATCAAAGAAAGATATTAAGGGATATTCTTTGATCAACAGAAAATATATGGAAAGCATTAAATAGGGTCTACCTTGAAATAAATGGCCATATCTTCGTCTAAAATTGCCCCATTTCAATTATAAGGGTGTTTTTAGAATTCACTTGATCTTTGGAACAAAACTGCATTAAAATAATTTGACTTTTTGACTCATATAAGAAAGATATTAAGGGATATTCTTTGATCAACAGAAAATATATGGAAAGCATTAAATAGGGTCAACCTTGAAATAAATGGCCATATCTTCGTCAAAAATTGCCCCATTTCAATTATAAAGGTGTTTTTAGGATTCACTCGATCTTTGGAACAAAACTGCATTAAAATAATTTGACTTCCGACTCATCTAAGAAAGATATTAAGGGATATTCTTCGATTAATAGAAAATATAAGGAAAGCAGTAAATAGGGTCTACCTTGAAATAAATGGCCATATCTTCGTCAAAAATTGCCCCATTTCAATTATAAAGGTGTTTTTAGAATTCACTTGATCTTTGGAACAAAACTGCATTAAAATAATTTGACTTCCGACTCATCTAAGAAAGATATTAAGGGATATCCTTCGATTAAAAGAAAATATAAGCCAAACATTAAATAGGGTCTACCTTGAAATAAATGGCCATATCTTCGTCAAAAATTGCCCCATTTCAATTATAAAGGTGTTTTTAGGATTCACTCGATCTTTGGAACAAAACTGCATTAAAATAATTTGTCTTCCGACTCATGTAAGAAAGATATTAAGGGATATTCTTCGCTCAATAGAAAATATAAGCCAAACATTAAATAGGGTCTACCTTGAAATAAATGGCCATATCTTCGTCAAAACTTGCCCCATTTCAATAATATAGGTGTTTTTAGAATTCACTTGATCTTTAAAACAAAATTGCATCAAAATAATTTGACTTCCGACTCATCTAAGAAAGATATTAAGGGATATTCTTCAATAAATAGAAAATATATGGAAAGCATTAAATAGGCTCTACCTTGAAATAAATGGCCATATCTTCGTCAAAAATTGCCCCACTTCAATTATAAAGGTGTTTTTAGAACTCACTCGATCTTTGAAACAAAACTGCATTAAAATAATTTGACTTCCGACTCATCTAAGAAAGATATTAAGGGATATCCTTCGATCAACAGAAAATATATGGAAAGCATTAAATAGGGTCTACCTTGAAATAAATGGCCATATCTTCATCAAAAATTGCCCCATTTCAATTATAAAGGTGTTTTTAGAATTCACTCAATCTGTGAAACAAAACTGCATTAAAATAATTTGACTTCCGACTCATCTAAGAAAGATATTAAGGGATATTCTTCGATTAATAGAAAATATAAGGAATGCAGTAAATAGGGTCAACCTTGAAATAAATGGCCATATCTTCGTCTAAAATTGCCCCATTTCAATTATAAAGGTGTTTTTAGAATTCACTCGATTTTTGGAACAAAACTGCATTAAAATAATTTGACTTTCGACTCATCAAAGAAAGATATTAAGGGATATTCTTTGATCAACAGAAAATATATGGAAAGCATTAAATAGGGTCTACCTTGAAATAAATGGCCATATCTTCGTCTAAAATTGCCCCATTTCAATTATAAGGGTGTTTTTAGAATTCACTTGATCTTTGGAACAAAACTGCATTAAAATAATTTGACTTTTGACTCATATAAGAAAGATATTAAGGGATATTCTTTGATCAACAGAAAATATATGGAAAGCATTAAATAGGGTCAACCTTGAAATAAATGGCCATATCTTCGTCAAAAATTGCCCCATTTCAATTATAAAGGTGTTTTTAGGATTCACTCGATCTTTGGAACAAAACTGCATTAAAATAATTTGACTTCCGACTCATCTAAGAAAGATATTAAGGGATATTCTTCGATTAATAGAAAATATAAGGAAAGCAGTAAATAGGGTCTACCTTGAAATAAATGGCCATATCTTCGTCAAATTTGCCCCATTTCAATTATAAAGGTGTTTTTAGAATTCACTCGATCTTTGGAACAAAACTGCATTAAAATAATTTGACTTCCGACTCATCTAAGAAAGATATTAAGGGATATTCTTTGATCAACAGAAAATATATGGAAAGCATTAAATAGGGTCTACCTTGAAATAAATGGCCATATCTTCGTCTAAAATTGCCCCATTTCAATTATAAGGGTGTTTTTAGAATTCACTTGATCTTTGGAACAAAACTGCATTAAAATAATTTGACTTTTGACTCATATAAGAAAGATATTAAGGGATATTCTTTGATCAACAGAAAATATATGGAAAGCATTAAATAGGGTCAACCTTGAAATAAATGGCCATATCTTCGTCAAAAATTGCCCCATTTCAATTATAAAGGTGTTTTTAGGATTCACTCGATCTTTGGAACAAAACTGCATTAAAATAATTTGACTTCCGACTCATCTAAGAAAGATATTAAGGGATATTCTTCGATTAATAGAAAATATAAGGAAAGCAGTAAATAGGGTCTACCTTGAAATAAATGGCCATATCTTCGTCAAATTTGCCCCATTTCAATTATAAAGGTGTTTTTAGAATTCACTCGATCTTTGGAACAAAACTGCATTAAAATAATTTGACTTCCGACTCATCTAAGAAAGATATTAATGGATATTCTTCGATTAATAGAAAATATAAGGAAAGCAGTAAATAGGGTCAACCTTGAAATAAATGGCCATATCTTCGTCTAAAATTGCCCCATTTCAATTATAAAGGTGTTTTTAGAATTCACTCGATCTTTGGAACAAAACTGCATTAAAATAATTTGACTTTCGACTCATCAAAGAAAGATATTAAGGGATATTCTTTGATCAACAGAAAATATATGGAAAGCATTAAATAGGGTCTACCTTGAAATAAATGGCCATATCTTCGTCTAAAATTGCCCCATTTCAATTATAAGGGTGTTTTTAGAATTCACTCAATCTTTGGAAGAAAACTGCATTAAAATAATTTGACTTCCGACTCATCTAAGAAAGATATTAAGGGATATTCTTCGATAAATAGAAAATATAAGCCAAACATTAAATAGGGGTCAACCTTGAAATAGATGGCCATATCTTCGTCAAAAATTGCCCCATTTCAATTATAAAGGTGTTTTTAGGATTCACTCGATCTTTGGAACAAAACTGCCTTAAATAATTTGACTTCCGACTCATCTAAGAAAGAGATTAAGGGATATTCTTCGATCAATAGAAAATATAAGGAAAGCAGTAAATAGGGTCTACCTTGAAATAAATGGCCATATCTTCGTCAAAAATTGCCCCATTTCAATTATAAAGGTGTTTTTAGGATTCACTCGATCTTTGGAACAAAACTGCATTAAAATAATTTTGACTTCCGACTCATCTAAGAAAGATATTAAGGGATATTCTTCGCTCAATAGAAAATATAAGCCAAAGCATTAAATAGGGTCTACCTTGAAATAAATGGCCATATCTTCGTCAAAACTTGCCCCATTTCAATTATATAGGTGTTTTTAGAATTCACTTGATCTTTAAAACAAAACTGCATCAAAATAATTTGACTTTCGACTCATCTAAGAAAGAAATTAAGGGATATTCTTCGATAAATAGAAAATATAAGGAAAGCAGTAAATAGGGTCTACCTTGAAATAAATGGCCATATCTTCGTCTAAAATTGCCCCATTTCAATTTTAAAGGTGTTTTTAGAATTCCACTTGGATCTTTGGAACAAAACTGCATGGAAAATAATTTGACTTCCGACTCATCTAAGAAAAGATATTAAGGGGATATCCCTTCGATTAATAGAAAATATAAGCCAAACATTAAATAGGGTCTACCCTTGAAATAAATGGCCATATCTTCATCAAAAATTGCCCCATTTCAATTATAAAAGTGTTTTTAGAATTCACTCAATCTGTGAAACAAAACTGCATCAAAATAATTTGACTTCCGACTCATCTAAGAAAGATATTAAGGGATATTCTTCGATTAATAGAAAATATATGGAAAGCAGTAAATAGGGTCAACCTTGAAATAAATGGCCATATCTTCGTCTAAAATTGCCCCATTTCAATTATAAAGGTGTTTTTAGAATTCACTCGATCTTTGGAACAAAACTGCATTAAAATAATTTGACTTTCGACTCATCAAAGAAAGATATTAAGGGATATTCTTTGGTCAACAGAAAATATATGGAAAGCATTAAATAGGGTCTACCTTGAAATAAATGGCCATATCTTCGTCTAAAATTGCCCCATTTCAATTATAAAGGTGTTTTTAGAATTCACTTGATCTTTGGAACAAAACTGCATTAAAATAATTTGACTTCCGACTCATATAAGAAAGATATTAAGGGATATCCTTCTATTAATAGAAAATATAAGCCAAACATTAAATAGGGTCAACCTTGAAATAAATGGCCATATCTTCGTCTAAAATTGCCCCATTTCAATTATAAAGGTGTTTTTAGAATTCACTCGATCTTCGGAACAAAACTGCATTAAAATAATTTGACTTCCGACTCATCTAAGAAAGATATTAAGGGATATTCTTCGATTAATAGAAAATATAAGGAAAGCAGTAAATAGGGTCAACCTTGAAATAAATGGCCATATCTACGTCTAAAATTGCCCCATTTCAATTATAAAGGTGTTTTTAGAATTCACTCGATCTTTGGAACAAAACTGCATTAAAATAATTTGACTTCCGACTCATCAAAGAAAGATATTAAAGGATATTCTTTGATCAACAGAAAATATATGGAAAGCATTAAATAGGGTCTACCTTGAAATAAATGGCCATATCTTCGTCAAAAATTGCCCCATTTCAATTATAAAAGTGTTTTTAGAATTCACTCAATCTGTGAAACAAAACTGCATCAAAATAATTTGACTTCCGACTCATCTAAGAAAGATATTAAGGGATATTCTTCGATTAATAGAAAATATAAGGAAAGCAGTAAATAGGGTCAACCTTGAAATAAATGGCCATATCTTCGTCAAAAATTGCCCCATTTCAATTATAAAGGTGTTTTTAGAATTCACTTGATCTTTGGAACAAAACTGCATTAAAATAATTTGACTTCCGACTCATCAAAGAAAGATATTAAGGGATATTCTTTGATCAACAGAAAATATATGGAAAGCATTAAATAGGGTCTACCTTGAAATAAATGGCCATATCTTCGTCTAAAATTGCCCCATTTCAATTATAAGAGTGTTTTTAGAATTCACTTGATCTTTGGAACAAAACTGCATTAAAATAATTTGACTTTTGACTCATCTAAGAAAGATATTAAGGGATATTCTTTGATCAACAGAAAATATATGGAAAGCATTAAATAGGGTCAACCTTGAAATAAATGGCCATATCTTCGTCAAAAATTGCCCCATTTCAATTATAAAGGTGTTTTTAGGATTCACTCGATCTTTGGAACAAAACTGCATTAAAATAATTTGACTTCCGACTCATCTAAGAAAGATATTAAGGGATATTCTTCGATTAATAGAAAATATAAGGAAAGCAGTAAATAGGGTCAACCTTGAAATAAATGGCCATATCTTCGTCAAAAATTGCCCCATTTCAATTATAAAGGTGTTTTTAGAATTCACTCGATCTTTGGAACAAAACTGCATTAAAATAATTTGACTTCCGACTCATCTAAGAAAGATATTAAGGGATATCCTTCGATTAAAAGAAAATATAAGCCAAACATTAAATAGGGTCTACCTTGAAATAAATGGCCATATCTTCGTCTAAAATTGCCCCATTTCAATTAAAAGGTGTTTTTAGAATTCACTCGATCTTTGGAACAAAACTGCATTAAAATAATTTGACTTCCAACTCATCTAAGAAAGATATTAAGGGATATTCTTTGATCAACAGAAAATATATGGAAAGCATTAAATAGGGTCTACCTTGAAATAAATGGCCATATCTTCGTACAAAATTGCCCCATTTCAATCATAAAGGTGTTTTTTGGATTCGCCTGATCTTTGGAACAAAACTGCATTAAAATAATTTGACTTTCGACTCATCTAAGAAAGATATTAAGGGATATTCTTTGATCAACAGAAAATATATGGAAAGCATTAAATAGGGTCTACCTTGAAATAAATGGCCATATCTTCGTCAAAAATTGCCCCATTTCAATTATAAAGGTGTTTTTAGAATTCACTCGATCTTTGGAACAAAACTGCATCAAAATAATTTGACTTCCGACTCATCTAAGAAAGATATTAAGGGATATTCTTCGATTAATAGAAAATATAAGCCGAACATTTAATAGGGGTCAACCTTGAAATAAATGGCCATATCTTCGTCTAAAATTGCCCCATTGCATTTAGAAAGGTGTTTTTAGAATTCACTCGATCTTTGGAACAAAACTGCATTAAAATAATTTGACTTCCGACTCATCTAAGAAAGATATTAAGGGATATTCTTCGATCAACAGAAAATATATGGAAAGCATTAAATAGGGTCTACCTTGAAATAAATGGCCACATCTTCATCAAAAATTGCCCCATTTCAATTATAAAAGTGCTTTTAGAATTCACTCAATCTGTGAAACAAAACTGCATCAAAATAATTTGACTTCCGACTCATCTAAGAAAGATATTAAGGGATATTCTTCGATAAATAGAAAATATAAGGAAACCATTAAATAGGGTCTACCTTGAAATAAATGGCCATATCTCCGTGAAAAATTGTCCCATTTCAATTATAAAGCTGTTTTTAGAATTCACTCGATCTTTGAAACAAAACTGCATTAAAATAATTTGACTTCCGACTCATCAAAGAAAGATATTAAGGGATATTCTTTGATCAACAGAAAATATATGGAAAGCATTAAATAGGGTCTACCTTGAAATAAATGGCCATATCTTCGTCTAAAATTGCCCCATTTCAATTATAAGGGTGTTTTTAGAATTCACTTGATCTTTGGAACAAAACTGCATTAAAATAATTTGACTTTTGACTCATCTAAGAAAGATATTAAGGGATATTCTTTGATCAACAGAAAATATATGGAAAGCATTAAATAGGGTCAACCTTGAAATAAATGGCCATATCTTCGTCAAAAATTGCCCCATTTCAATTATAAAGGTGTTTTTAGGATTCACTCGATCTTTGGAACAAAACTGCATTAAAATAATTTGACTTCCGACTCATCTAAGAAAGATATTAAGGGATATTCTTCGATTAATAGAAAATATAAGGAAAGCAGTAAATAGGGTCAACCTTGAAATAAATGGCCATATCTTCGTCAAAAATTGCCCCATTTCAATTATAAAGGTGTTTTTAGAATTCACTCGATCTTTGGAACAAAACTGCATTAAAATAATTTGACTTCCGACTCATCTAAGAAAGATATTAAGGGATATCCTTCGATTAAAAGAAAATATAAGCCAAACATTAAATAGGGTCTACCTTGAAATAAATGGCCATATCTTCGTCTAAAATTGCCCCATTTCAATTAAAAGGTGTTTTTAGAATTCACTCGATCTTTGGAACAAAACTGCATTAAAATAATTTGACTTCCAACTCATCTAAGAAAGATATTAAGGGATATTCTTTGATCAACAGAAAATATATGGAAAGCATTAAATAGGGTCTACCTTGAAATAAATGGCCATATCTTCGTACAAAATTGCCCCATTTCAATCATAAAGGTGTTTTTTGGATTCGCCTGATCTTTGGAACAAAACTGCATTAAAATAATTTGACTTTCGACTCATCTAAGAAAGATATTAAGGGATATTCTTTGATCAACAGAAAATATATGGAAAGCATTAAATAGGGTCTACCTTGAAATAAATGGCCATATCTTCGTCAAAAATTGCCCCATTGCAATTATAAAGGTGTTTTTAGAATTCACTCGATCTTTGGAACAAAACTGCATCAAAATAATTTGACTTCCGACTCATCTAAGAAAGATATTAAGGGATATTCTTCGATTAATAGAAAATATAAGCCGAACATTTAATAGGGGTCAACCTTGAAATAAATGGCCATATCTTCGTCTAAAATTGCCCCATTGCATTTAGAAAGGTGTTTTTAGAATTCACTCGATCTTTGGAACAAAACTGCATTAAAATAATTTGACTTCCGACTCATCTAAGAAAGATATTAAGGGATATTCTTCGATCAACAGAAAATATATGGAAAGCATTAAATAGGGTCTACCTTGAAATAAATGGCCACATCTTCATCAAAAATTGCCCCATTTCAATTATAAAAGTGCTTTTTAGAATTCACTCAATCTGTGAAACAAAACTGCATTAAAATAATTTGACTTCCGACTCATCTAAGAAAGATATTAAGGGATATTCTTCGATAAATAGAAAATATAAGGAAACCATTAAATAGGGTCTACCTTGAAATAAATGGCCATATCTCCGTGAAAAATTGTCCCATTTCAATTATAAAGCTGTTTTTAGAATTCACTCGATCTTTGAAACAAAACTGCATTAAAATAATTTGACTTCCGACTCATCTAAGAAAGATATTAAGGGATATTCTTTGATCAACAGAAAATATATGGAAAGCATTAAATAGGGTCTACCTTGAAATAAGTGGCCATATCTCCGTGAAAAATTGTCCCATTTCAATTATAAAGCTGTTTTTAGAATTCACTCGATCTTTGGAACAAAACTGCATCAAAATAATTTGACTTTCGACTCATCTAAGAAAGATATTAAGGGATATTCTTCGATCAATAGAAAATATAAGCCAAACATTAAATAGGGTCTACCTTGAAATAAATGGCCATATCTTCGTCAAAAATTGCCCCATTTCAATTATATAGGTGTTTTTAGAATTCACTTGATCTTTAAAACAAAACTGCATTAAAATAATTTGACTTCCGACTCATCTAAGAAAGATATTTAGGGATATTCTTCGATAAATAGAAAATATAAGGAAAGCAGTAAATAGGGTCTACCTTGAAATAAATGGCCATATCTTCGTCAAAAATTGCCCATTTCAATTATAAAGTTGTTTTTAAAATTCACTTGATCTTGAAAACAAAACTGCATTAAAATAATTTGACTTTCGACTCATCTAAGAAAGAAATTAAGGGATATTCTTCTGATAAATAGAAAATATAAGGAAAGCAGTAAATAGGGTCTACCTTGAAATAAATGGCCATATCTTCGTCAAAAATTGCCCCATTTCAATTATATAGGTGTTTTTAGAATTCACTCGATCTTTGGAACAAACCTGCATTAAAATAATTTGTCTTCCGACTCATGTAAGAAAGATATTAAGGGATATTCTTCGATCAATAGAAAATAAAAGCCAAACATTAAATAGGGTCTACCTTGAAATAAATGGCCATATCTTCGTCAAAAATTTGCCCCATTTCAATTTATATAGGTGTTTTTAGAATTCACTTGATCTTCAAAACAAAACTGCATCAAAATAATTTGACTTTCGACTCATCTAAGAAAGAAATTAAGGGATATTCTTCGATAAATAGAAAATATAAGGAAAGCAGTAAATAGGGTCTACCTTGAAATAAATGGCCATATCTTCGTCTAAAATTGCCCCATTTCAATTATAAAGGTGTTTTTAGAATTCACTTGATCTTTGGAACAAAACTGCCTTAAAATAATTTGACTTCCGACTCATCTAAGAAAGATATTAAGGGATATCCTTCGATTAATAGAAAATATAAGCCAAACATTAAATAGGGTCTACCTTGAAATAAATGGCCATATCTTCGTCAAAAATTGCCCCATTTCAATTATAAAGGTGTTTTTAGAATTCACTCGATCTTTGGAACAAAACTGCATCAAAATAATTTGACTTCCGACTCATCTAAGAAAGATATTAAGGGATATTCTTCGATTAATAGAAAATATAAGCCGAACATTTAATAGGGGTCAACCTTGAAATAAATGGCCATATCTTCGTCTAAAATTGCCCCATTGCATTTAGAAAGGTGTTTTTAGAATTCACTCGATCTTTGGAACAAAACTGCATTAAAATAATTTGACTTCCGACTCATCTAAGAAAGATATTAAGGGATATTCTTCGATCAACAGAAAATATATGGAAAGCATTAAATAGGGTCTACCTTGAAATAAATGGCCACATCTTCATCAAAAATTGCCCCATTTCAATTATAAAAGTGCTTTTAGAATTCACTCAATCTGTGAAACAAAACTGCATCAAAATAATTTGACTTCCGACTCATCTAAGAAAGATATTAAGGGATATTCTTCGATAAATAGAAAATATAAGGAAACCATTAAATAGGGTCTACCTTGAAATAAATGGCCATATCTCCGTGAAAAATTGTCCCATTTCAATTATAAAGCTGTTTTTAGAATTCACTCGATCTTTGAAACAAAACTGCATTAAAATAATTTGACTTCCGACTCATCTAAGAAAGATATTAAGGGATATTCTTTGATCAACAGAAAATATATGGAAAGCATTAAATAGGGTCTACCTTGAAATAAGTGGCCATATCTCCGTGAAAAATTGTCCCATTTCAATTATAAAGCTGTTTTAGAATTCACTCGATCTTTGGAACAAAACTGCATCAAAATAATTTGACTTTCGACTCATCTAAGAAAGATATTAAGGGATATTCTTCGATCAATAGAAAATATAAGCCAAACATTAAATAGGGTCTACCTTGAAATAAATGGCCATATCTTCGTCAAAAATTGCCCCATTTCAATTATATAGGTGTTTTTAGAATTCACTTGATCTTTAAAACAAAACTGCATTAAAATAATTTGACTTCCGACTCATCTAAGAAAGATATTTAGGGATATTCTTCGATAAATAGAAAATATAAGGAAAGCAGTAAATAGGGTCTACCTTGAAATAAATGGCCATATCTTCGTCAAAAATTGCCCATTTCAATTATAAAGTTGTTTTTAAAATTCACTTGATCTTGAAAACAAAACTGCATTAAAATAATTTGACTTTCGACTCATCTAAGAAAGAAATTAAGGGATATTCTTCGATAAATAGAAAATATAAGGAAAGCAGTAAATAGGGTCTACCTTGAAATAAATGGCCATATCTTCGTCAAAAATTGCCCCATTTCAATTATATAGGTGTTTTTAGAATTCACTCGATCTTTGGAACAAACCTGCATTAAAATAATTTGTCTTCCGACTCATGTAGGAAAGATATTAAGGGATATTCTTCGATCAATAGAAAATAAAAGCCAAACATTAAATAGGGTCTACCTTGAAATAAATGGCCATATCTTCGTCAAAAATTGCCCCATTTCAATTATATAGGTGTTTTTAGAATTCACTTGATCTTCAAAACAAAACTGCATCAAAATAATTTGACTTTCGACTCATCTAAGAAAGAAATTAAGGGATATTCTTCGATAAATAGAAAATATAAGGAAAGCAGTAAATAGGGTCTACCTTGAAATAAATGGCCATATCTTCGTCTAAAATTGCCCCATTTCAATTATAAAGGTGTTTTTAGAATTCACTTGATCTTTGGAACAAAACTGCATGAAAATAATTTGACTTCCGACTCATCTAAGAAAGATATTAAGGGATATCCTTCGATTAATAGAAAATATAAGCCAAACATTAAATAGGGTCTACCTTGAAATAAATGGCCATATCTTCGTCTAAAATTGCCCCATTTCAATTATAAAGGTGTTTTTAGAATTCACTTGATCTTTGGAACAAAACTGCATTAAAATAATTTGACTTTTGACTCATCTAAGAATGAAATTAAGGGATATTCTTTGATCAACAGAAAATATATGGAAAGCATTAAATAGGGCCAACCTTGAAATAAATGGCCATATCTTCGTCAAAAATTGCCCCATTTCAATTATAAAGGTGTTTTTAGGATTCACTCGATCTTTGGAACAAAACTGCATTAAAATAATTTGACTTCCGACTCATCTAAGAAAGATATTAAGGGGTATTCTTCGATTAATAGAAAATATAAGGAAAGCAGTAAATAGGGTCAACCTTGAAATAAATGGCCATATCTTCGTCAAAAATTGCCCCATTTCAATTATAAAGGTGTTTTTAGAATTCACTCGATCTTTGGAACAAAACTGCATTAAAATAATTTGACTTCCGACTCATCTAAGAAAGATATTAAGGGATATCCTTCGATTAAAAGAAAATATAAGCCAAACATTAAATAGGGTCTACCTTGAAATAAATGGCCATATCTTCGTCTAAAATTGCCCCATTTCAATTAAAAGGTGTTTTTAGAATTCACTCGATCTTTGGAACAAAACTGCATTAAAATAATTTGACTTCCAACTCATCTAAGAAAGATATTAAGGGATATTCTTTGATCAACAGAAAATATATGGAAAGCATTAAATAGGGTCTACCTTGAAATAAATGGCCATATCTTCGTACAAAATTGCCCCATTTCAATCATAAAGGTGTTTTTGGATTCGCCTGATCTTTGGAACAAAACTGCATTAAAATAATTTGACTTTCGACTCATCTAAGAAAGATATTAAGGGATATTCTTTGATCAACAGAAAATATATGGAAAGCATTAAATAGGGTCTACCTTGAAATAAATGGCCATATCTTCGTCAAAAATTGCCCCGTTTCAATTATAAAGGTGTTTTTAGAATTCACTCAATCTGTGGAACAAAACTGCATCAAAATAATTTGACTTCCGACTCATCTAAGAAAGATATTAAGGGATATTCTTCGATTAATAGAAAATATAAGCCGAACATTTAATAGGGGTCAACCTTGAAATAAATGGCCATATCTTCGTCTAAAATTGCCCCATTGCATTTAGAAAGGTGTTTTTAGAATTCACTCGATCTTTGGAACAAAACTGCATTAAAATAATTTGACTTCCGACTCATCTAAGAAAGATAGTAAGGGATATTCTTCGATCAACAGAAAATATATGGAAAGCATTAAATAGGGTCTACCTTGAAATAAATGGCCACATCTTCATCAAAAATTGCCCCATTTCAATTATAAAAGTGCTTTTAGAATTCACTCAATCTGTGAAACAAAACTGCATCAAAATAATTTGACTTCCGACTCATCTAAGAAAGATATTAAGGGATATTCTTCGATAAATAGAAAATATAAGGAAACCATTAAATAGGGTCTACCTTGAAATAAATGGCCATATCTCCGTGAAAAATTGTCCCATTTCAATTATAAAGCTGTTTTTAGAATTCACTCGATCTTTGAAACAAAACTGCATTAAAATAATTTGACTTCCGACTCATCAAAGAGAGATATTAAGGGATATTCTTTGATCAACAGAAAATATATGGAAAGCATTAAATAGGGTTTACCTTGAATAATGGCCATATCTTCGTCAAAAATTGCCCCATTTCAATTATAAAGGTGTTTTAGAATTCACTTGATCTTTGGAACAAAACTGCATTAAAATAATTTGACTTTTGACTCATCTAAGAAAGATTTTAAGGGATATTCTTTGATCAACAGAAAATATATGGAAAGCATTAAATAGGGTCAACCTTGAAATAAATGGCCATATCTTCGTCAAAAATTGCCCCATTTCAATTATAAAGGTGTTTTTAGGATTCACTCGATCTTTGGAACAAAACTGCATTAAAATAATTTGACTTCCGACTCATCTAAGAAAGATATTAAGGGATATTCTTCGATTAATAGAAAATATAAGGAAAGCAGTAAATAGGGTCAACCTTGAAATAAATGGCCATATCTTCGTCAAAAATTGCCCCATTTCAATTATAAAGGTGTTTTTAGAATTCACTCGATCTTTGGAACAAAACTGCATTAAAATAATTTGACTTCCGACTCATCTAAGAAAGATATTAAGGGATATCCTTCGATTAAAAGAAAATATAAGCCAAACATTAAATAGGGTCTACCTTGAAATAAATGGCCATATCTTCGTCTAAAATTGCCCCATTTCAATTAAAAGGTGTTTTTAGAATTCACTCGATCTTTGGAACAAAACTGCATTAAAATAATTTGACTTCCAACTCATCTAAGAAAGATATTAAGGGATATTCTTTGATCAACAGAAAATATATGGAAAGCATTAAATAGGGTCTACCTTGAAATAAATGGCCATATCTTCGTACAAAAATTGCCCCATTTCAATCATAAAGGTGTTTTTTGGATTCGCCTGATCTTTGGAACAAAACTGCATTAAAATAATTTGACTTTCGACTCATCTAAGAAAGATATTAAGGGATATTCTTTGATCAACAGAAAATATATGGAAAGCATTAAATAGGGTCTACCTTGAAATAAATGGCCATATCTTCGTCAAAAATTGCCCCATTTCAATTATAAAGATGTTTTTAGAATTCACTCGATCTTTGGAACAAAACTGCATCAAAATAATTTGACTTCCGACTCATCTAAGAAAGATATTAAGGGATATTCTTCGATTAATAGAAAATATAAGCCGAACATTTAATAGGGGTCAACCTTGAAATAAATGGCCATATCTTCGTCTAAAATTGCCCCATTGCATTTAGAAAGGTGTTTTTAGAATTCACTCGATCTTTGGAACAAAACTGCATTAAAATAATTTGACTTCCGACTCATCTAAGAAAGATATTAAGGGATATTCTTCGATCAACAGAAAATATATGGAAAGCATTAAATAGGGTCTACCTTGAAATAAATGGCCACATCTTCATCAAAAATTGCCCCATTTCAATTATAAAAGTGCTTTTAGAATTCACTCAATCTGTGAAACAAAACTGCATCAAAATAATTTGACTTCCGACTCATCTAAGAAAGATATTAAGGGATATTCTTCGATAAATAGAAAATATAAGGAAACCATTAAATAGGGTCTACCTTGAAATAAATGGCCATATCTCCGTGAAAAATTGTCCCATTTCAATTATAAAGCTGTTTTTAGAATTCACTCAATCTTTGAAACAAAACTGCATTAAAATAATTTGACTTCCGACTCATCTAAGAAAGATATTAAGGGATATTCTTTGATCAACAGAAAATATATGGAAAGCATTAAATAGGGTCTACCTTGAAATAAGTGGCCATTTCTCCGTGAAAAATTGTCCCATTTCAATTATAAAGCTGTTTTTAGAATTCACTCGATCTTTGGAACAAAACTGCATCAAAATAATTTGACTTTCGACTCATCTAAGAAAGATATTAAGGGATATTCTTCGATCAATAGAAAATATAAGCCAAACATTAAATAGGGTCTACCTTGAAATAAATGGCCATATCTTCGTCAAAAATTGCCCCATTTCAATTATATAGGTGTTTTTAGAATTCACTTGATCTTTAAAACAAAACTGCATTAAAATAATTTGACTTCCGACTCATCTAAGAAAGATATTTAGGGATATTCTTCGATAAATAGAAAATATAAGGAAAGCAGTAAATAGGGGTCTACCTTGAAATAAATGGCCATATCTTCGTCAAAAATTGCCCATTTCAATTATAAAGTTGTTTTTAAAATTCACTTGATCTTGAAAACAAAACTGCATTAAAATAATTTGACTTTCGACTCATCTAAGAAAGAAATTAAGGGATATTCTTCTGATAAATAGAAAATATAAGTGAAAGCAGTAAATAGGGTCTACCTTGAAATAAATGGGCCATATCTTTCGTCAAAAATTTGCCCCATTTCAATTTATATAGGTGTTTTTAGAATTCACTCGATCTTTGGAACAAACCTGCATTAAAATAATTTGTCTTCCGACTCATGTAAGAAAGATATTAAGGGATATTCTTCGATCAATAGAAAATAAAAGCCAAACATTAAATAGGGTCTACCTTGAAATAAATGGCCATATCTTCGTCAAAAATTGCCCCATTTCAATTATATAGGTGTTTTTAGAATTCACTTGATCTTCAAAACAAAACTGCATCAAAATAATTTGACTTTCGGCTCATCTAAGAAGAAATTAAGGGATATTCTTCGATAAATAGAAAAT
>NW_025062772.1:0-9976 GCF_018153295.1 Drosophila grimshawi | reverse complement strand
ATAAAGGTGCTCTTAAGACCACTGATCTGGGAACCAAAATCACTAGCATTAAAATAATTTGACTTCCGATTCCATCTAAGAAAGATATTAAGACATATTCGTCTGATTAATAGAAACAGTAAGCCAAACATTAAATAGGGGTCAACCCTGAAATAAATGGCCATATCTTTCGTCAAAAATTGCCCCATTTCAATTATAAATGTTTTTAGAATTCACTTGATCTTTGGAACAAAATTGCATTAAAATAATTTGACTTCCACTATCTAAGAAAGATATTAAGGCATATTCTTCATTAATAGAAAATATAAGCCAAACATTAAATAGGGTCAACCTTGAAATAAATGGCCATATCTTCGCTCCAAAATTCTGGCCCATTGCCAATGAAAGGTGTTTTTAAATACTGATCTTTGGAACAAAACTGCATTAAAATAATTTGACTTCGACCCAAGAAAGATATAAAGATATTTTCATGATAAATAGAAAATATATGGAAAGCATATTAAATAGGGTCTACCTTGGAAAATAAATGGCCATATCTTCGTCAAAAATTGCCGCATTTCAAGTATAAAGGTGTTTTAAGAATTCACTCGATCTTTGGAACAAAACTGCATTAAAAAAATTTGACTTCCGACTCATCTAAGAAAGATATTAAGGGATATACTTCGATAAATAGAAAAATATAAGGAAAGCATTAAATAGGGTCAACCTTGAAATAAATGGCCATATCTTCGTCTAAAATTGCCCCATTTCAGTTATAAAGGTGGTCTTAAATTCACTCGATCTTTGAAACAAAACTGCATTAAATAATTTGACTTCCGACTCATCTAAGAAAGATATTAAGGGATATTCTTCGATAAATAGAAAATATATGGAAAGCATTAAATAGGGTCTACCTTGAAATAAATGGCCATATCTTCGTCAAAAATTGCCCCATTTCAATTATAAAGGTGTTTTTAGAATTCGCCCGATCTTTGGAACAAAACTGCATTAAAATAATTTGACTTCCGAACTCATCTAAGAAAGATATTAAGGGATATTCTTCGATAAATAGAAAATATATGTAAAGCATTAAATAGGCTCTACCTTGAAATAAATGGCCATATCTTCGCCAAAAATTGCCCCATTTCAATTATAAAGGTGTTTTTAGAATTCACTGGATCTTTGGAACAAAACTGAATTAAAATAATTTGACTTCCGACTCATCTAAGAAAGGTATTAAGGGATATTCTTCGATAAATAGAAAATATATGGAAAGCATTAAATAGGGTCTACCTTGAAATAAATGGCCATATCTTCGTCAAAAATTGCCCCATGCCACTTATAAAGGTGTTTTAAGAATTCACTCGATCTTTGAAACAAAACTGCATTAAAATAATTTGACTTCCGACTCATCTAAGAAAGATATTAAGGGATATTCTTCGATAAATAGAAAATATATGGAAAGCATTAAATAGGGTCAACCTTGAAATAAATGGCCATATCTTCGTCTAAAATTGCCCCATTTCAATTATAAAGGTGTTTTTAGAATTCACTCGATCTTTGGAACAAAACTGCATTAAAATAATTTGACTTCCGACTCATCTAAGAAAGATATTAAGGGATATTCTTCGATAAATAGAAAATATATGGAAAGCATTAAATAGGGTCTACCTTGAAATAAATGGCCATATCTTCTTCAAAAATTGCCCCATTTCAATTATAAAGGTGTTTTTAGAATTCGCTCGATCTTTGGAACAAAACTGCATTAAAATAATTTGACTTCCGACTCATCTAAGAAAGATATTAAGGGATATTCTTCGATAAATAGAAAATATATGGAAAGCATTAAATAGGGTCTACCTTGAAATAAATGGCCATATCTTCGTCAAAAATTGCCCCATTTCAATTATAAAGGTGTTTTAGAATTCACTCAATCTTTGGAACAAAACTGCATTAAAATAATTTGACTTCCGACTCATCTAAGAAAGATATTAAGGGATATTCTTCGATAAATAGAAAATATATGGAAGCATTAAATAGGGTCTACCTTGAAATAAATGGCCATATCTTCGTCAACAATTGCCCCATTTCAATTATAAAGGTGTTTTTAGAATTCACTCGATCTTTGGAACAAAACTGCATTAAAATAATTTGACTTCCGACTCATCTAAGAAAGATATTAAGGGATATACTTCGATTAATAGAAAATATAAGCCAAACATTAAATAGGGTCAACCTTGAAATAAATGGCCATATCTTCGTCAAAAGTTGCCGCATTTCAAGTATAAAGGTGTTTTTAGAATTCACTCGATCTTTGGAACAAAACTGCATTAAAATAATTTGACTTCCGACTCATCTTAGAAAGATATTAAGGGATATTCTTCGATAAATAGAAAATATATGGAAAGCATTAAATAGGGTCTACCTTGAAATAAATGGCCATATCTTCGTCAAAATTGCCCCATTTCAATTATAAAGGTGTTTTTAGAATTCACTCGATCTTTGGAACAAAACTGCATTAAAATAATTTGACTTCCGACTCATCTAAGAAAGATATTAAGGGATATTCTTCGATAAATAGAAAATATATGGAAAGCATTAAATAGGGTCTACCTTGAAATAAATGGCCATATCTTCGTCAAAAATTGCCCCATTTCAATTATAAAGGTGTTTTTAGAATTCACTCGATCTTTGGAACAAAACTGCATTAAAATAATTTGACTTTCGACTCATCTAAGAAAGATATTAAAGGGATATTCTTCGATAAATAGAAAATATATGGAAAGCACTAAATAGGGTCAACCTTGAAATAAATAGCCATATCTTCGTCAAAAGTTGCCGCATTTCAAGTATAAAGGTGTTTTAAGAATTCACTCGATCTTTGGAACAAAACTGCATTAAAATAATTTGACTTCCGACTCATCTAAGAAAGATATTAAGGGATATACTTCGATTAATAGAAAATATAAGCCAAACATTAAATAGGGTCAACCTTGAAATAAATGGCCATATCTTCGTCAAAAATTGCCCCATTTCAATTATAAAGGTGTTTTTAGAATTCACTCGATCTTTGGAACAAAACTGCATTAAAATAATTTGACTTCCGACTCATCTTAGAAAGGTATTAAGGGATATTCTTCGATAAATAGAAAATATATGGAAAGCATTAAATAGGGTCTACCTTGAAATAAATGGCCATATCCTCGTCTAAAATTGCACCATTTCAATTATAAAGGTGTTTTTAGAATTCACTCGATCTTTGGAACAAAACTGCATTAAAATAATTTGACTTCCGACTCATCTAAGAAAGATATTAAGGGATATTCTTCGATTAATAGAAAATATAAGCCAAACATTAAATAGGGTCAACCTTGAAATAAATGGCCATATCTTCGTCAAAAATTGCCCCATTTCAATTATAAAGGTGTTTTTAGAATTCACTCGATCTTTGGAACAAAACTGCATTAAAATAATTTGACTTCCGACTCATCTAAGAAAGATATTAAGGGATATTCTTCGATAAATAGAAAATATATGGAAAGCATTAAATAGGGTCTACCTTGAAATAAATGGCCATATCTTCGTCAAAAATTGCCGCATTTCAAGTATAAAGGTGTTTTTAGAATTCACTCGATCTTTGGAACAAAACTGCATTAAAATAATTTGACTTCCGACTCATCTAAGAAAGATATTAAGGGATATTCTTCGATAAATAGAAAATATATGGAAAGCATTAAATAGGGTCTACCTTGAAATAAATGGCCATATCTTCGTCAAAAATTGCCCCATTTCAATTATAAAGGTGTTTTTAGAATTCACTCGATCTTTGGAACAAAACTGCATTAAAATAATTTGACTTCCGACTCATCTAAGAAAGATATTAAGGGATATTCTTCGATTAATAGAAAATATAAGGCAAAGCATTAAATAGGGTCTACCTTGAAATAAATGGCCATATCTTCGTCAAAAATTGCCCCATTTCAATTATAAAGGTGTTTTTAGAATTCACTCGATCTTTGGAACAAAACTGCATTAAAATAATTTGACTTCCGACTCATCTAAGAAAGATATTAAGGGATATTCTTCGATAAATAGAAAATATAAGGAAAACATTAAATAGGGTCTACCTTGAAATAAATGGCCATATCTTCGTCAAAAATTGCCCCATTTCAATTATAAAGGTGTTTTTAGAATTCACTCGATCTTTGGAACAAAACTGCATTAAAATAATTTGACTTCCGACTCATCTAAGAAAGATATTAAGGGATATTCTTCGATAAATAGAAAATATAAGGAAAGCATTAAATAGGGTCAACCTTGAAATAAATGGCCATATCTTCGTCAAAAATTGCCCCATTTCAATTATAAAGGTGTTTTTAGAATTCACTCGATCTTTGGAACAAAACTGCATTAAAATAATTTGACTTCCGACTCATCTAAGAAAGATATTAAGGGATATTCTTCGATAAATAGAAAATATAAGGAAAGCATTAAATAGGGTCAACCTTGAAATAAATGGCCATATCTTCGTCAAAAATTGCCCCATTTCAATTATAAAGGTGTTTTTAGAATTCACTCGATCTTTGGAACAAAACTGCATTAAAATAATTTGACTTCCGACTCATCTAAGAAAGATATTAAGGGATATTCTTCGATAAATAGAAAATATATGGAAAGCATTAAATAGGGTCTACCTTGAAATAAATGGCCATATCTTCGTCAAAAATTGCCCCATTTCAATTATAAAGGTGTTTTTAGAATTCACTTGATCTTTGGAACAAAACTGCATTAAAATAATTTGACTTCCGACTCATCTAAGAAAGACATTAAGGGATATTCTTCGATAAATAGAAAATATATGGAAAGCATTAAATAGGCTCTACCTTGAAATAAATGGCCATATCTTCGTCAAAAGTTGCCGCATTTCAAGTATAAAGGTGTTTTAAGAATTCACTCGATCTTTGGAACAAAACTGCATTAAAATAATTTGACTTCCGACTCATCTAAGAAAGATATTAAGGGATATACTTCGATTAATAGAAAATGTAAGCCAAACATTAAATAGGGTCAACCTTGAAATAAATGGCCATATCTTCGTCAAAAATTGCCCCATTTCAATTATAAAGGTGTTTTTAGAATTCACTCGATCTTTGGAACAAAATTGCATTAAAATAATTTGACTTCCGACTCATCTAAGAAAGATATTAAGGCATATTCTTCGATTAATAGAAAATATAAGCCAAACATTAAATAGGGTCAACCTTGAAATAAATGGCCATATCTTCGTCTAAAATTGCCCCATTACAATTATAAAGGTGTTTTTAAAATTCACTCGATCTTTGGAACAAAACTGCATTAAAATAATTTGACTTCCGACTCATCTAAGAAAGATATTAAGGGATATTTTTCGATAAATAGAAAATATATGGAAAGCATTAAATAGGGTCTACCTTGAAATAAATGGCCATATCTTCGTCAAAAATTGCCCCATTTCAATTATAAAGGTGTTTTTAGAATTCACTTGATCTTTGGAACAAAACTGCATTAAAATAATTTGACTTCCGACTCATCTAAGAAAGACATTAAGGGATATTCTTCGATAAATAGAAAATATATGGAAAGCATTAAATAGGCTCTACCTTGAAATAAATGGCCATATCTTCGTCAAAAATTGCCGCATTTCAAGTATAAAGGTGTTTTTAGAATTCACTCGATCTTTGGAACAAAACTGCATTAAAATAATTTGACTTCCGACTCATCTAAGAAAGATATTAAGGGATATACTTCGATTAATAGAAAATGTAAGCCAAACATTAAATAGGGTCAACCTTGAAATAAATGGCCATATCTTCGTCAAAAATTGCCCCATTTCAATTATAAAGGTGTTTTTAGAATTCACTCGATCTTTGGAACAAAACTGCATTAAAATAATTTGACTTCCGACTCATCTAAGAGAGATATTAAGGGATATTCTTCGATTAATAGAAAATATAAGCCAAACATTAAATAGGGTCAACCTTGAAATAAATGGCCATATCTTCGTCTAAAATTGCCCCATTACAATTATAAAGGTGTTTTTAAAATTCACTCGATCTTTGAAACAAAACTGCATTAAAATAATTTGACTTCCGACTCATCTTAGAAAGGTGTTAGGGATATTCTTCGATAAATAGAAAATATATGGAAAGCATTAAATAGGGTCTACCTTGAAATAAATGGCCATATCTTCGTCAAAAATTGCCCCATTTCAATTATAAAGGTGTTTTTAGAATTCACTCGATCTTTAAAACAAAACTGCTTGTAAATAATTTGACTTTCGGCTCATCTAAGAAAGATATTAAGGGATATTCTTCGATAAATACAAAATATATGGAAAGCATTAAACAGGGTCAACCTTGAAATAAATGGCCATATCCTCGTCAAAAATTGCCCCATTTCAATTATAGAGGTGTTTTTGGAATTCACTTAATCTTTGGAACAAAACTGCATTAAACTAATTTGACTTCCGACTCATCTTAGAAAGGTATTAAGGGATATTCTTCGATAAATAGAAAATATATGGAAAGCATTAAATAGGGTCTACCTTGAAATAAATGGCCATATCTTCGTCAAAAATTGCCCCATTTCAATTATAAAGGTGTTTTTAGAATTCGCTCGATCTTTGGAACAAAACTGCATTAAAATAATTTGACTTCCGACTCATCTAAGAAAGATATTAAGGGATATTCTTCGATAAATAGAAAATATATGGAAAGCATTAAATAGGGTCTACCTTGAAATAAATGGCCATATCTTCGTCAAAAATTGCCCCATTTCAATTATAAAGGTGTTTTTAGAATTCACTCGATCTTTGGAACAAAACTGCATTAAAATAATTTGACTTCCGACTCATCTAAGAAAGATATTAAGGGATATTCTTCGATAAATAGAAAATATATGGAAAGCATTAAATAGGGTCTACCTTGAAATAAATGGCCATATCTTCGTCAAAAATTGCCCCATTTCAATTATAAAGGTGTTTTTAGAATTCACTCGATCTTTGGAACAAAACTGCATTAAAATAATTTGACTTCCGACTCATCTAAGAAAGATATTAAGGGATATTCTTCGATTAATAGAAAATATAAGCCAAACATTAAATAGGGTCAACCTTGAAATAAATGGCCATATCTTCGTCAAAAATTGCCCCATTTCAATTATAAAGGTGTTTTTAGAATTCACTCGATCTTTGGAACAAAACTGCATTAAAATAATTTGACTTCCGACTCATCTAAGAAAGATATTAAGGGATATTCTTCGATAAATAGAAAATATATGGAAAGCATTAAATAGGGTCAACCTTGAAATAAATGGCCATATCTTCGTCAAAAATTGCCCCATTTCAATTATAAAGGTGTTTTTAGAATTCACTCGATCTTTGGAACAAAACTGCATTAAAATAATTTGACTTCCGACTCATCTAAGAAAGATATTAAGGGATATTCTTCGATAAATAGAAAATATATGGAAAGCATTAAATAGGGTCTACCTTGAAATAAATGGCCATATCTTCGTCAAAAATTGCCCCATTTCAATTATAAAGGTGTTTTTAGAATTCACTTGATCTTTGGAACAAAACTGCATTAAAATAATTTGACTTCCGACTCATCTTAGAAAGATATTAAGGGATATTCTTCGATAAATAGAAAATATATGGAAAGCATTAAATAGGGTCTACCTTGAAATAAATGGCCATATCCTCGTCTAAAATTGCACCATTTCAATTATAAAGGTGTTTTAGAATTCACTCGATCCTTGGAACAAAACTGCATTAAAATAATTTGACTTCCGACTCATCTAAGAAAGATATTAAGGGATATTCTTCGATAAATAGAAAATATAAGGAAAGCATTAAATAGGGTCTACCTTGAAATAAATGGCCATATCTTCGTCAACAATTGCCCCATTTCAATTATAAAGGTGTTTTTAGAATTCACTCGATCTTTGGAACAAAACTGCATTAAAATAAGTTGACTTCCGACTCATCTAAGAAAGATATTAAGGGATATTCTTCGATAAATAGAAAATATATGGAAAGCATTAAATTGGGTCAACCTTGAAATAAATGGCCATATCTTCGTCAAAAATTGCCCCATTTCAATTATAAAGGTGTTTTAAGAATTCACTTGATCTTTGGAACAAAATTGCATTAAAATAATTTGACTTCCGACTCATCTAAGAAATATATTAAGGGATATTCTTCGATTAATAGAAAATATAAGCCAAACATTAAATAGGGTCAACCTTGAAATAAATGGCCATATCTTCGTCAAAAATTGCCCCATTTCAATTATAAAGGTGTTTTAAGAATTCACTCGATCTTTGGAACAAAATTGCATTAAAATAATTTGACTTCCGACTCATCTAAGAAAGATATTAAGGGATATTCTTCGATTAATAGAAAATATAAGACAAACATTAAATAGTGTCAACCTTGAAATAAATGGCCATATCTTCGTCAAAAATTGCCCCATTTCAATTATAAAGGTGTTTTTAGAATTCATTTGATCTTTGGAACAAAACTGCATTAAAATAATTTGACTTCCGACTCATCTAAGAAAGATATTAAGGGATATTCTTCGATAAATAGAAAATATATGGAAAGCATTAAATAGGGTCTACCTTGAAATAAATGGCCATATCTTCGTCAAAAATTGCCCCATTTCAATTATAAAGGTAGTTTTAGAATTCGCTTGATCTTTGGAACAAAACTGCATTAAAATAATTGACTTCCGACTCATCTAAGAAAGATATTAAGGGATATTCTTCGATAAATAGAAAATATAAGGAAAGCATTAAATAGGGTCAACCTTGAAATAAATGGCCATATCTTCGTCAAAAATTGCCCCATTTCAATTATAAAGATGTTTTTAGAATTCGCTCGATCTTTGGAACAAAACTGCATTAAAATAATTTGACTTCCGACTCATCTAAGAAAGATATTAAGGGATATGCTTCGTTAATAGAAAATATAAGCCAAACGTTAAATAGGGTCAACCTTGAAATAAATGGCCATATCTTCGTCTAAAATTGCCCCATTTCAATTATAAAGGTGTTTTTAGAATTCACTCGATCTTTGGAACAAAATTCATTAAAATAATGAATTTGACTTCCGACTCATCTAAGAAAGGAAGCAAGGGATATTCTTCGATTAATAGAAAATATAAGCCAAACATTAAATAGGGTCAACCTTGAAATAAATGGCCATATCTTCGTCTAAAATTGCCCCATTACAATTATAAAGGTGTTTTTAAAGTTCACTCGATCTTTGGAACAAAACTGCATTAAAATAATTTGACTTCCGACTCATCTAAGAAAGATATTAAGGGATATTCTTCGATAAATACAAAATATATGGAAAGCATTAAATAGGGTCAACTTTGAAATAAATGGCCATATCCTCGTCTAAAATTGCCCCATTTCAATTATAAAGGTGTTTTTAGAATTCACTCGATCTTTGAAACAAAACCGCATTAAAATAATTTGACTTCCGACTCATCTAAGAATGATATTAAGGGATATTCTTCGATAAAAAGAAAATATATGGAAAGCATTAAATAGGGTCTACCTTGAAATAAATGGCCATATCTTCGTCAAAAATTGCCCCATTTCAATTATAAAGGTGTTTTTAGAATTCGCTTGATCTTTGAAACAAAACTGCATTAAAATAATTTGACTTCCGACTCATCTAAGAAAGATATTAAGGGATATTCTTCGATTAATAAGAAATATAAATACAAACATTAAATAGGGTCAGCCTTGAAATAAATGGCCATATCTTCGTCAAAAATTGCCCCATTTCAATTATAAAGATGTTTTTAGAATTCGCTCGATCTTTGGAACAAAACTGCATTAAAATAATTTGACTTCCGACTCATCTAAGAAAGATATTAAAAGGGATATACTTCGATTAATAGAAAATGTAAATAAACATTAAATAGGGTCAACCTTGAAATAA